>NC_090731.1:9779137-9794137 GCF_036898095.1 Palaemon carinicauda
GTAATTATAGTTATCCTCAATTCGGCTGAAGTCCTTCAAAAACCACTTTTAAAAACCAATTTATTCCAATTTATAGGTATTGGCTTTTTATTATTATTATTATTATTATTATTATTATTATTATTATTATTATTATTATTATTATTAGCCGAGCTACTACCTATGTAGAAAAAGCAGGGTGCTATAAGGCTAAGGCCTTCAACAGGGGAAAATAGCCTAGCGAGGAAAGGAAATAAACTACAAGAGAAGTAATGAATAATTAAGATAACATATTCTAAGAACAGTAACAACATTAAACTAGATCTTTCATAAATACACGATATAGATAGACTCATGTCAGCCTTTTCAACATAAAAACATTTTTGCAAGTCCGAACTTATGAAGTACAGATTGTTTGGTAGAAATTTTACTTACATTTGCCATTAATTTAAGCTAACTTTGGTATTCAAAAAAGCAAATCTTATCTTTGCAAGGAGGCTTTGTCCACGATTTCTGTCAGACTTGAGCAGTTAAAATGAATTTACATAAATGAGGATGATGAATGTTTCATTTTTAAGGTTTAGGTTCAAATGAAAGGGAAAAGTAACTTTGGCATCTTAAGGCAAAATGAGGAACCTATATTCATAATAGTTGTCCTGTCTACACACCTACATTGAAGCTCTATGCAACTGGTCTCCTTTGACCAGTTGCACAGCAGTTGCAAGGATTATCAGTATTCAACTAGCGTCGGTAATTATATTTGATTTTCTGTGAGAAATTTATACGAAATAAACCGACCATCTACTAAATTCAGGCTTTTATTACTTATGGAAGAACTAAAGGAAATATCAAAACAGACGTAAACGGTTGATACCTTTATTCTTATTGAAGTACATTGCTGGTGTACACAACATAATTATATCTAAGCATTACCACATATTACACACACGAAACTATTCTCTTATGTACAGTGTACAATATATGCCTAGATGCGCGGGTCACGATGTATTGCAAGGGGATGTTCTACTCTCTCTCTCTCTCTCTCTCTCTCTCTCTCTCTCTCTCTCTCTCTCTCTCTCTCTCTCTCTCTCTCTCATTGGATTTTTTTATATAATGTTACATAAGAAAATGTTTGGTAGATTGTAAAGGCATGACTATTTTTAATACATACACACGACAATCATAACACTTGATAAAATAGTAGATTCCCTCAATTTGCGTATCTAAGCAAAATGCGAGTTTGAAGAAGTAGGAAAGGATAATAAGGATAATAATAAAGATTTTTAAAGGAGACTATTGCATCTCCCCTGCATTGCTAACGTGAACCTCACCCTTCTGAGGCGTTAATGTGAAATTGACTAGTTTTTTTACCACATGACGAAGCTATATTGCAATTATTCTTTTATTTTCAGTTTCTTCCCACTGGAATACCTTGTTAGAATCTCGGGTTATTTAGTCAAAGGAAGAAATATGTAAAAGATCAGTTTTTATTAAGTGATACCAAATATTTGGGAGGACCGTAGAGATGATGGCTTAAGTAGCCACTAAATAACAAATAGGTGTTAAACACTCTACATTCCTACTCTTCTTTCATATTTTTATTAATAAAAAATCAATTACTATTTTGATAATGTGATGAAAAAATGTTTTATCCTCAACATTATAACGTACGAATAATGTGATGATAGAAATGTTTTTATCCTAAACATTATAACGTAAATACATTCTCATACGAGTAATGTGATGATGAAAATATTTTTATCCTCAACATTATAACGTAAATACATTCTCATACGAATAATGTGATGATAAAAATATTATTATCCTCAACATTATAACGTAAATACATTCTCATACAAAATACTATATAAACGGAATATTATTAATCTTTAGAGATTCAAGAATGTTGATATTAGCGTACTATGATGGATTTAGAATAACTCAATTCCATAAAAAGAAAAAGAAAACTTTACGTTATATTACGAGATTAAAAATAATTCAATAACGAGATCATCCGAATTAAAAAAGAAATAAAAAATGTGATGTTATAATAAGATTTAAAATCAGTCGAATTATCCCGAGATCATATCCGGATGTTAATGAAATCTAAAACAGATTCAGTTCATATTTAAAGAATTTTAATCCCGCAAGGACTTTCAGTCTTGGGAAGAAGGCGAATTTCATCCTTAATAGCTCCTGCCACGCGCGGACCTTTACTCTCCTTTAAAGACTAACAAAGATATAAGACTTTTACAAACGACACCACCTTAATCTCTGTGAAGTCTACACATACTCCATAAAAAGGCTTTAATCTGCTAAGACAGTGGGGGCATAAGTAGACTCACATAAGGACCTTTAATCGCAAGATATGTTTCACAATAACTTTTTACACTTTTTTTAAAAGGGAAATACAGCGATTATGTACAAGCTAGAAGGGCAACACAAAATGTAAAAGGATTCGTTTTTTCATTTTTTTTCTGTACAATAGACCCAGCAATAAATTTATTATTTGTTGACTGCGTTTTTTAAATTTGATTTTGCTTTAGGTAGTTTTTTTTTCCCTAAAGTCAGTTTCACTTATTGTTTTATAGATTCTGTTTTGCTTTTGACTACTACTGCTTTTGTCTGCAAATTTTTCTTCAAAATTCTGTTTAATTTATTAATCTTACTGAGACCTTCCGTATAAATTAGAAGCTATGACATCCCCAGAGACTTATTAAGCGGGGTTTACACGGTCGAACGGTTCGTCGAACCCGGTTGTCGAACCTGCTTATCAAATGGTTCGAAGATGTGGAGTCAGCCACAAACTCATAAGGTTTATGGACAATGAAGCCTCGCCCACAAAAGTCAGGCGAGAACAGACAGACTTCGAAACGTTCGACGAACGTGTTCGACAACCAAATACCCCGTTCACACTTCGAACATCAATTCAAACACTTGTCTGTCGAACTGCGTTCGACGAACCATTCGACCTGTAAACCCGCTTTTAGTCTAATGCATTTCAAGTTTTAAATTTCTTTTCTCTTAATCAACCATCACCACGAAACACTGCTCACAGTTAGGCCTAAGCTGATTTATCCATTCGTGCAAGACATACTTTCAACGCATTTTCTGACCTGTAATTAAATTGTATGATAGATCCTGTATGGGATTCGTAATGCAAGCATGTAGACATATTACATCATTTGCATTGCGTATAACATTTTCCCTTTTGCATTTCGAATTGAGTTTGCGTTATTGTATGTCAGTCACTTTTGATGTAAAGATAATCTCTCTCTCTCTCTCTCTCTCTCTCTCTCTCTCTCTCTCTCTCTCTCTCTCTCTCTATATATATATATATATATATATATATGTATATATATATATATATATATATATATATATATATATATACACACACACACACACATATATATATATATATATATATATATATATATATATATATATATATATATATATATACATATACGTGTGTGTGTGAGTGTGTCTGTCGATACATGTATATACGTATATTTTAGAGTATTTGTTTCAAATACGTGTCTGTTAGGCGATCGAGTAAAAACTTATAATAAAATCGTCGCGATCATACTTCTATTCATAATATTGCACATGCAAACAGCGTTTTTAAATATTACATTTTATTTTTATCGAATCAAAACAGACTATCTTTTCACCGAGAAGTTTATGCCAGAAACACATACGCGGAACTGAAATATATACTTTTCGATCCACTGAAGTGTTTACAATAAGTTCATGTGAAAGAAATGTCTATTATACTTCAAAGTAAGGGTTATTATGGCCTTGTTGGTAACGTCTCTGCCTGACGATCGCCAGCCCGGGGTTCGAGTCCCCCTCAAACTTGTTAGTTCCTTTAGTGTCTGCAACCTCACCTTCTTTTGAGCTAAAGATGGGGGTTTTGGGGGAGCCTATAGATCTACTTGCTGAGTCATTAGCAGCCATTGTCTGGCCCTTCCTGGTCCTAGATTGGGTGGAGAGGGGGCTTGGGCGCTGATCGTATGATATATGGTCAGTCTCTGGGGCATTGTCCTGCTTGCTTGGGCAACGTCAGTGTCCCTTGCCTATGCCATTCATGAGTGGCCTTTAAACCTTTAACGTCTCTTATGACCATAATTCAATAGACCTTGGCTAAGACTTTGTGTATATTTGTTTTTCTTTAACGCAGTGGAACGAATCGTTCGGAAGATAAATCAAGAGAAGTCAGCTTTATCATCCGGGAAATGACCAAAACAAACCGCTACATTAGGTCTTTGTGATTATATTCTTCCGACATAGATGGCTATCATCGTTCTTACATACCTGCGCACAAACATACTGTACATTCGCTTCCAACTACGTCTCTTCTACCTTCCAACTCTAAAGCAAACAAGCAGCACAAACATACATTCCCTTCCACCTCTGTCTCTTCTACCTTCCAACTCTAAAGCAAACAAGCAGCACAAACATACATTCCCTTCCACCTCTGTCTCTTCTACCTTCCAACTCTAAAGCAAACAAGCAGCACAAACATACATTCCCTTCCACCTCTGTCTCTTCTACCTTCCAACTCTAAAGCAAACAAGCAGCACAAACATACATTCCCTTCCGCCTCTGTCTCTTCTACCTTCCAACTCTAAAGCAAAGAAGCAGCACAAACATACATTCCCTTCCACCTCTGTCTCTTCTACCTTCCAACTCTAAAGCAAAGAAGCAGCACAAACATACATTCCCTTCCACCTCTGTCTCTTCTACCTTCCAACTCTAAAGCAAAGAAGCAGCACAAACATACATTCCCTTCCACCTCTGTCTCTTCTACCTTCCAACTCTAAAGCAAACAAGCAGCACAAACATACTGTACATTCCCTTCCACCTCCATCTCTTCTACCTTCAAGCTCTATCTCTTCTACCTTCCAACTCTAAAGCAAACAAGCAGCACAAACATACATTCCCTTCCACCTCTGTCTCTTCTACCTTCCAACTCTAAAGCAAAGAAGCAGCACAAACATACATTCCCTTCCACCTCTGTCTCTTCTACCTTCCAACTCTAAAGCAAACAAGCAGCACAAACATACTGTACATTCCCTTCCACCTCCATCTCTTCTACCTTCAAGCTCTATCTCTTCTACCTTCAAGCTCTAGAGTAAGCAAACAGCACGAACATACATTTCCTTCCACCTCTGTCTCTTCTACCTTCCAGCTCTAGAGCAAACAAATAGCACACACATACATTCGCAGATGAAACAAACCAACAAACATACAAACAAATACAAACTTTTCTCCCAACAGACGTGTTGTAACTCGACTTTATTTGGTCGGAATATATATGTCTCCAGACTACGAATTATTCCATGCCGTGTCCATCCCTTTATAAACGGCTTCTCTCCCACCTCCGTCTCTTCAGCCTTCCAGCTATAGGGCAAACAAACAGTATAAACAGTTCCGCCTGTAAAGCCAATCTTCTTAAATCTTCTCTGAATGCATCATGGGAGTTCTAAGCTCTTGTAAGTCCAGGAGCCTGTGTGTGTGTGTACGTGCGTGCGGCGTTGGGGGACGTCGTGTAGCGCAAATAACAGGGATGAAGACGATGTTTAGGATAATTATATGTCGAGTGCAAATGCTTCACTCCATTTGTCAAGGGTTTTGGTCCACGAAACATTCTGGATTAATAAAGAGAAAGATATATATGTTCGTACTTTCATTCCCGGATGACGTCAGGAGCTCTGAATTATTGTAGTCTAAATTATGGTATCCATTGGCACTTTGCGCAGGTCAGAGACTTATTAGAGTATGTAATCTCCTATCAAAAGCTTTTCTGATTTATTTTACTTTTGATATTTTAGATGCTGACATACAATTTATTTTATTAGAGTATGTAATCTCTTATTAAAAGTTTTCTAGCTTATTCTATCTTTGATATTTTAGATGCTGACATAAAATTTATTTTATTAGAGTATGTAATCTCTTATTAAAAGTTTTCTAGCTTATTCTATCTTTGATATTTCAGATGCTGACATAAAATTTATTTTATTAGAGTATGTAATCTCCTATCAAAAGCTTTTCTGGCTTATTCTGTCTTTGATATTTTAGATGCTGACATAAAATTTATTTTATTAGAGTATGTAATCTCTTATTAAAAGTTTTCTAGCTTATTCTATCTTTGATATTTTAGATGCTGACATAAAATTTATTTTATTAGAGTATGTAATCTCCTATCAAAAGCTTTTCTGGCTTATTCTATCTTTGATATTTTAGATGCTGACATAAAATTTATTTTAAGAATAACCATCAATGGTTGATTGTTTCTTAATCTCAACGGACAACATAGGTATACGAATTTCTTATCAGTAGTATATCAAGGAGTTATACATATCAACCAGTTCGTCTGGACGGCTCAAAAATTTTGAATTTCGGAATTCTTCCACGGGGAGATTTATTTTCATTCTGCACTGTTAAATATCATTGTTTCTTTATTAAAAAGAAAAAAAAAATATCTGTCGTGTTTCTGCGGTCTTGCAAATTTTTCGAATTTGTTTCGCTATGTGACCTATACTTTAAAAAGGCACATTTTTATGGGATGATTCAAAATACTCAAAAGGCTTTTGTGGTCTATTGATAGGTCAGTTCTTATCTATAAGTCTTTTTATAGATCCCATCTATATGTTAACATTTATAATTTCATCGTCTCTGTATCAGATCTTACATATAGAATTTTGATGCAGGTTGATAATGCGCTGAACTCAGAATTTTTATCTTAAGAAATATATTTTGGGGGGGCTTGTTCTTCTAGTAATAATAAGAGTATATGCTATTAAGTTTTCCAGTTGCTTAGAATATATTTCTTTAAATCTAAAGTGATGGTGAACTGGATTGTTTTTAGCACGGAAGTTATAATGTTCACCTTAGAGTTATCCATAATTTATTGGTCAGTAGTCATCTTACAAAGTCTAATGTCTTTCGCGTCTACTTGAGAGAAGTGTTTGATTTTGTTCCCTAATTTAGAACTAGATCAATCAGTGTCACCTTTCATTCCCTTAGTTCACTCTGCTTCCATTCAACTAAAGTTTTACCTAAATCGTCTCATTTGCTGATTCTTTGCCGGGTCTATTATATCATATAAATCCTTCCTATCTTATGATGCAAACCTTCATTCTCCTTTTCATCTCCTTACCTCGTTCCTTTATATTATTTTATATTATAATTTTTTCGCTATTCTAAGGGGTAGCAGCAACGCTTCACAACGGTGCAAACATTATTTTATCGACCTTTCCCAGGTCAGTGATCTTTCGACGCGGTCTCAGTTTTGCAGAAATGTAGGTCTTTCCAGGTCTCGCAGGTCTTGCAGTCGACGAAGCAACACCACTTGAACTTGCATTCGCATTTTGTGGTGATGAGCCTCCGCCGGGTGTCGTAGCCTCTGCCGCAACATAGGGTTTCGCAGCTGTCTGATCCTGACGAGGTGAGGTTACACTGGCGCCCTCCGGTGCCTGTGAAGCCTATAGGTTGGTGAAGAAGAAGAAGAAGGTATTATCAACTCAATTGTTTTTTTGTATGATCATGAAGAAGAAGAAGAAGAAGAAGAAGAAGAAGGTTTTATCAACCATATTGTTTTGTTTGTATGGTATGCAAAAGGAAGAAGGTATTATCAACCCAATTGTTTTGTTTGTATGGTATGAAAAAGGAAGTGGAAGTTATCATCAATCCAATTGTTTTCTTGGTATGACCATGAAAAAGGAAGAAGAAGATGGTATTAACAACCCAATTGTTTTATTTGTATGATCATGAAAAAGGAAGAAGGAGAAGAAGGTATTATTAACCATATTGCTTTGTTTTTACGATCATGAGAATGGAAGAAGAAGGTATTATCATGAATTAATCATGAGGATTTATAGCTTATACCTGTAAAAATCAACAGGACTAAAAAGTATCTTTTTCTATTTTCTACCTCGAGTGAAGATCTATTTTCAAAGTTATTAATGATATCATTGGAAAATTATGAATATTATTCATAATTATTAAAAACAAGAATTAAGTAAAATGAAAATAATCCTGCATTACCTGAGGCCATGCTAAGATTACCACATTACCTGAGGCCAATGAAAACAATCCTATGTTACCTGACGTCATGCTTTAATTCCTACATTATCTGAAGCAATTATAACAATGCTACGTTACCCGTGGCTGTGCTAAGATTACTACATTACCTTAGTTCAATGAAAATAGTCCTACATTATCGGAGGCCATGCTAACACTCCCCAAGTACTGAGGCCATGAAAGCAATCCGACCTTAGCCAATGCCATTCTAAAACTTCAACATTATCTAAGGCCAAAAAAAGGAACAATACCACAGTACTTTAGGCCATACTAGATTGCCACAATACCTGAGGTTAATTAAAACAATCCTATATTACCTGAAGCCATGCTAAGATTTCCACATTATTATCATTATTACTAGCTAAGCTACAACCCTAGTTTGAAAAGCAAGATACTATAAGACCAAGGACTCCAACAAGGAAAATAGCCCAGTGAGGACAGGAAATAAGGAAACAGAATAGTGTACCAGAGGCAATGTAAACAATCTAAAAAAACCTGAGGTTATGTTAAGGTTACCACTCTAATTGATGACAATGAGAATAATCCAACTTAACCGGAAGATAGTAAAAAAAATCTATCATAACTTAAAGATAAGCCAAGACTTCCACTATATTTGAAGCCATGCTAAATGTCCCATAATACCTTAGACCATTGTAAACCATTGCATATCGCCCTAGGACATGGTAACATAACCACATTACCCGAGGACAACCCGAGGACAGGGTAACATAACCACATTACCCGAGGACATGGTGACATAACCACATTATCCGAGGACATAGTAACATAACCACATTACCCGAGGACAACCCGAGGACAGGGTAACATAACCACATTACCCGAGGACATGGTGACATAATCACATTATCCGAGGACATAGTAACATAACCACATTACCCGAGGACAACCCGAGGACAGGGTAACATAACCACATTACCCGAGGACATGGTGACATAACCACATTACCGGAGGACAACCCGAGAACAGGTGACATAACCACATTACCCGAGGACATGGTAACATAACCACATTACCCGAGGACAACCCGAGAACAGGTGACATAACCACATTACCCGAGGACATGGTAACATAACCACATTATCCAAGGACAACCCGAGGACAGGTGACATAACCACATTACCCGAGGACATGGTAACATAACCACATTACCCGAGGACAACCCGAGAACAGGTGACATAACCACATTACCCGAGGACATGGTAACATAACCACATTATCCAAGGACAACCCGAGGACAGGTGACATAACCACATTACCCGAGGACATGGTGACATAACCACATTACCCGAGGACATGGTAACATAACCACATTATCCAAGGACAACCCGAGGACAGGTGACATAACCACATTACCCGAGGACATGGTAACATAACCACATTACCCGAGGACATGGTGACATAACCACATTACCGGAGGACATGGTAATATAACCACATTACCCGAGGATATGGTAACATAACCACATTACCCGAGGACAACCCGAGAACAGGTGACATAACCACATTACCCGAGGACATGGTAACATAACCACATTATCCAAGGACAACCCGAGGACATGGTGACATAACCACATTACCCGAGGACATGGTGACATAACCACATTACCCGAGGACATGGTAACATAACCACATTATCCAAGGACAACCCGAGGACAGGGTAACATAACCACATTACCCGAGGACATGGTGACATAACCACATTACCGGAGGACATGGTAATATAACCACATTACCCGAGGATATGGTAACATAACCACATTACCCGAGGACAACCCGAGAACAGGTGACATAACCACATTACCCGAGGACATGGTAACATAACCACATTATCCAAGGACAACCCGAGGACATGGTGACATAACCACATTACCCGAGGACATGGTGACATAACCACATTACCCGAGGACATGGTAACATAACCACATTATCCAAGGACAACCCGAGGACAGGTGACATAACCACATTACCCGAGGACATGGTGACATAACCACATTACCCGAGGACATGGTGACATAACCACATTACCCGAGGACATGGTGACATAACCACATTACCGGAGGACATGGTAATATAACCACATTACCCGAGGACATGGTAACATAACCACATTACCCGAGGACAACCCGAGAACAGGTGACATAACCACATTACCCGAGGACATGGTAACATAACCACATTATCCAAGGACAACCCGAGGACAGGTGACATAACCACATTACCCGAGGACATGGTGACATAACCACATTACCCGAGGACATGGTGACATAACCACATTACCCAAGGACAATCCGAAGACATGGTAACAACCACATTACCCGAGAACATGGTAACATAACTACATTTCCCGAAGACATGTTAATATAACCACATTACCCGAGGACAATCCGAGGAAATGGTAGCATAACCACATAACCCGAGGCTAAGATGAGTTGCCCAAATTCCTATTCCTACCAAGGCAACTAACGAGAGCGATTGCTTACCAGAGGCGACATCGGCGTCACAGTAATCAGGAGATTGCTCCAGGTAGACGAGGTCCTTCTTGCGAGGGGGTCGGTGCTCCCCTCGGGCAGGGAATATGCCCTCTCCTTTGGGACTGACGCTGACTTCTATCGCCTTGTCATACTTCGATTTGAGCCAGCGCGCCGTCGCTCCGAAGGAGGCCATCGTCTGCCAGCAGGTCCTGACCGTGCACGCCCCCGAGACGCCGTGGCACTTGCATTCGAGGCGCATTTGTTTTCGGACGCCCTAGGTAAAGGTTATTAGTTTCGAGGGGGAAGTAGGATGTTAGAATGTTGGCTTCAGTTAGTTTACGTTGTAAAATATTCATTAAAGTAAAATCATGATTTTGATTATTAAAAAATATTGTAAGAATTTTAATAATGATAATGATTTTAATAATGATAGTTTTAATAATTTCAAAAATTATATTTTCAATAATTTTAATAATAATCATAATTTTAACAGTTTTATTAATAGTATTTATTCTAATTTTTTTTTATAATAATCTTAATTTCAATCATTTCAATTATAATAATTTCAATAATAATAACAATGATAATAATGTTAATAATTTTTATCTTAATTCTAATAGTAATTGTAAGTTTCATTAAGTGAAGTCAGCCATTGTGATTTAGAGAACAGGGTCATGATAACAACAAATAGACTATACGGAAATTAGCTTAAAGATGAATGATAATAAATTGATATCACGATTTAACAGTATCAATAATCTTTTATTCATATGGATGCACATGCTCACACAAACACACACACACACATAAACTCAATATATACTTTCATGTATCTTTTTTTCTCTCTTGTAAGTCTTCTCTACCGAATCTCAGATGATATTTTTGGTGAGGGTTAAAACCCTCATGCTCATATGATACTCATTACAACGGAGTTACAAATAGGTATATAATTCACAGGTTAGGCCAACAGTCACAGGCCCAAGTTTCTAGCGTATACCTTGTCCCTATCATAAAGCCCTTGTACCCTCTGGCTCATTTTAATCCATGTATGTATACATATGTATACACAAATTATCTATACTGTGAATATATATATATATATATATATATATATATATATATATATATATATATATACTCATACATATATAACTATATATTTATAAATACATGTATATATAATATATATGTGTTTATGTGCGCGTTTGGGTGTATGTTCCTTAAAGGTAAGCAACAAATATTTTCGTACTGGAACTATTATATATATATATATATATATATATATATATATATATATATATGTATATATATGTATATATATTATATATATAGTATATATAGATATAGATGTATATATACAATATATATATATTATATGTATATATATATACAGAATATCTATCTATCTATCTATATATATATATATATATATATATATATATATATATAGATGTATATACAATATATATATATATATATATATATATAGAGAGAGAGAGAGAGAGAGAGAGAGAGAGAGAGAGAGAGAGAGAGATACAATATATATATATATATATATATATATATATATATATATATATATATAAATAAATGTACATACATACATACATACATACACACATACACATTTGCTCAACTGTCTGCCAGCAAACCTACATATATAGCATAAGTGCAAATGTATGTACAGATGTTGTGCTCCTGATCGCCCAGGATGATTTTATAATGTACAAAAAATACATACCGTACAATTTACTACCACTATTAATACACCGTTTCATTCATAATTACAATGTAATGAAAAATGACTCTCCAACTTCACATCAATGGGAAAAATGAAAGGAAAAAATGAGTTCGTAAAATCAATACGGAAAAATATAATAAGAATACCAGCTAGAACGATATAAACAAAGTCTGCTTTTGCTGAGTGCATTGCTTGGCATTGGTGGGTATTGTTATGTTCTTTTTTTTTTTTCTTAGCCATTATTAATTTCCGCATCTTGTTTATGAGGTTATATGCTTGGAATTATCGACGTTAGACTCGTTTCGCAGTGGCGTTTCAAGGACAGCCACTTTTTACTTAATAGGTTCAAAGGAATCTTTTAAAGTTGCACAATGAGTATTCGGTTGTTACTGCTCGTTTACCCCTTGGTTTCTGACTTACTTTATAAGGTTTAATTAATTACTTAGATGGTTCTATAGATTTGTGCGGATTTGGATTTCTTCGTTTTATTTTCATTGAATGTTGAATGTTGTTGACATCGCAAAAGAAGTCATAGTAGCCCTATTCTTCTTGTACAGTATATTCCGAATACAAGCATACTCAAACATATAAGCATTTACTGTGTATGCATATGTATATTTGCATGTATGTGTATAAATACTTATGAGTGAGCAATATTGAACATGAAGTTTAAACCTGACTTTTCAAATAATTTTAAAATGATAGTACTTAAGTTGGGATCAAGTTTATGTATTAATGCATATGTGTATTTGCATGTATGTGTATAAATACATATGAGTAAGCAATATTGAACATGAAGTTTAAACCTGACTTCTCAAATCAGTTTAAAATGATAGTAATAAAGTTGGAATCAAGTTGATGTATTGTATTGTTTGTGTGTGTTATTTTCAATTTACTATTTTCCTTATTTTATTCCAATATATTTAAATTAATTTTCTTAAACGTTTAACACGTTCATCGCCTATAGAATTCGTTTTATTATGTTTTCCTCTTCCTCTCAATTACCTTACGCCCGGCTCGGTTATTATGGAGGTTCATGAGGGCGCGGGCGTCCCTCTGTCTCCGCTCGCGGGCGTCGATGAACTTCCTGGCGAAGGCGGTGCCGTAGCGTATGTTGTCGGAACAGCCGCCCCACGAGAACTGGCCCGCTCTGTCTCGGTGGTCACCCTTCGAGAAAGACGAGAAAAGGAAAATTACTAAAACACCTCATTTCTAATGTAATTCATATTCATAACACCTAGACAGAATAACAGCTTTAAAGGTTTAAAGGCCGTTCATGAATGGCAGAGGCAAGGGACAGTGACATTGCCTTGGTTAGCAGGACAATGCCATAGAGACTGACCATATATACACTTGATCCATTCAAGCTAGTACCAGGGAAGGCCAGGCAATGGCTGCTGATGATGTAGCAGGTAGACCTATAGGCTCCTCCAAACCACCCATCCTTATCCTACAAGATTGGTAAGCTTGCAGACACTACAAGAAACTATCGAGTTTGAGCGGGACTCATCAGGCAAGGACGTTTTCATTAAGCCACCACAACCACTAAAAGTTTCATTAATTCCGGTTCACCTCACGGGAAGCTAAAGATATGTCTGACAATGCTGAACCACTGTAGCGGGTAACGCTGTGTTCTGCAAAGGAGAAACTTGACAACGCTGTCTGTAAAAAAAGTTGCTGAGCTTGTAAACATGATTAAAAGCATTTTTGATAATTCTACAAAGATGCTGTATATGAAGATATTATTATTTGCTGAACAGAAATTCATAATATTGATAAAACAAGCTTTTGATCACGTGTGTAAAACTCAGCTACTTTGTTTTACAGGCAGCGTTGCCAACAGTTTCACTTTTGCTATACACAGCTATGTATAGCTAACTGTGAGACGTCACCTTAACTTTCAGTGAAGTGTACCAGAATTAATGAAGCTAACTGTACGCTGTCATATTTTGAATGTGGGTAAACACACTGAGGCAATCATCTAATTATCATTTGTACTTAAATACTCTCAAATACACACATATGTGGCCCACAGTTAAAACATTTAAAAACGGAACACCCTTACATAAGCGTCTACTGTCTGTATAATCTGAATTAAGAAACACTGAAACTCAAACTAGAAACTTGAAATTTGAAACTAGTAGTGGTAAAGGAATATGGGAAAGCAAATTGTTAAGTCAAAGGATTAGCAAACTCAAATTCTCTCTATTGTATTTTGAAAATGAGAAGTTACTTAAATAGAGATATTTTTCTGTGTGAGTAACCAGTAAACCCATTCGAAGAAATATTTTTTTTTTTTTATTTTGAATTTCATATCCCATGATATTATGGTATTTTCTTAATTTTACAAAGCATATGTGAATGGGTACTCTAACAGTTAAGGAAGAGGAAACTATAGGCATACGGATCTTGATTTTCAATTTCAATCTAAGACATACACTGTTTAAAAAAAAAAGAACTTAGTTTTCATCGGGAATTCTTAGCGTATTTCAGTAAAATACAGGCGACCGTAATTTCTACCCTACTTTGTTATTATCTTTTACGGGTTGGTGACCGTAATATCCCTCCTTTATGTCAATATATGCCTTTTTCAAACGGCAAATGCCCGGCAACATTTATTCCAGGATTTTTGCCGTTTCTACGGCAAATTTTTAATATGACAGCTTAAATACAAAGTAAATGAAATTATATACTAAA
>NC_090731.1:9796637-9799137 GCF_036898095.1 Palaemon carinicauda
TAATAATTTTGAAGGAAAATAATAATCGTAATGATGAAGGTTTTGAAAAGAAATAATAATAATAATAATAATAATAATAATAATAGTAATAATAATAATAATAATAATAATAATAATAATAATAATAATAATAATAATAATAATAATAACCCCTCTGGTAAAAAAATAGTCGTCTAACGCTACTACTTAAAAGAAACTTTTAAAATGTGTCATGGTAAATAAATCAGCCATTCCTCACTCCTCAGCACGTGTCTGCCGAAGACAGACGCATCCCGGGGGACCGTGGAACAGTTCCACCTGGAATCCTGGAACTGCTTCTGGCACTGTCTGACGCCCAAGGTGGCTCCTTCCGTGACGGCTAACATCGCGTCAGGATGCTTCTCGCAGAGGATACGCTGACGACGCACAAGGCCTGGGATGTTCTCGCAGTGCACCCTCGTCGAAGTGTAAGAAGCGCTCAGCTGAGAAACGAACCTGGAAAGGAAACGGCTGTGATGAGAGACCAACCTAGAGCAAGATGGATGTGACGTAGGGTGAAACTGGAATGAGAAGGATGTGCTAAGAAATGATCCTGAAACGTGGAGGATGTGATGAGGTGAGAACCTGGAACCAGGAGGATGTGATGGGGTAAGAACATGGAACCGGGAGGATGTGATGGGGTAAGAACCTGGAACCAGGAGGATGTGCTGAGGTAAGAACCTGGAACCAGGAGGATGAGATGAGGTAAGAACCTGGAACCAGGAGAATGTGATGAGGTAAGAACCTGGAACCAGGAGGATGTGATGAACTAAGAACCTAGAACCAGGAGGATGTGATGAAGTAAAAACATGGAACCAGGGGGATGTAATGAGGTAAGATCCTGGAAGCAGGAGGATATGATGAGGTAAGAACCTGAAATGAGGTGGATGTGATGAGAACTGAGCTTGACAAGAGGAGAATGTGATGAGAAAAAACCTGAAACGAGGAGGGTATGATAAGAAATGAGCCAGAAAATAGAAGGGTGTGATAAGAAACGAATCTAATACAAAAAAGATATGATGAAGAATAAAAGCTAAAACAAGATGGTTCTGATAAGGGACAACCCTGAAATGAGACGGATGTAATGAGGAATGTGATGTGGTGTGATGAAAAACGATCCTAGAATGAAATAATTGTGATGAGAAACGGACAGGAGAAGAGATGCAAGTGGTGAAGAAGACACCTAAAAACAGAGATATGATGGAGAAGGAATCAGAAATAGGACTAACGTGAAGATGTTGCAATAAAGAACGAACTTTGGCAGAGACGGATGTGATGAAGAATGATTTTTTGAAGTAGGCGGATGTGATGAATGAACTTTGAACTATAGATATGTGATGAGGAGTGACCTTTAATCAGATAGATGTGATGAGGAGAAAACTGAGAAGGAACGATCTCTGAATTAGAAAGATGAGATGATAATGGGCTTCTACAAAGTCGTGAGAAATGATAATTGAAATAGACAAATGTTAGTAAGAATTATCTTTGAACTTTTCTGGGGCGAAGAACATTTGGGCTTGAAAGACACAATGGAGAACGATATTTGTATCAGAACTTTGGTAGAGTCAAAGATGAATGTAATGAAGAATGATCTTTGAACTAGATATAGGTGATGAGGAACAATTTTCGAACTAGAAGGATGCGAGGAAGTATGATATTTAAAGTAGACTGATGTGATGAAGAATATTCTAAATTATATTGATGTGATGAAGAGTGATCTTGAAACTATAATAGTCTGTTGTGATGAAGGAAACTGTGAACTAGACAGAAGTGATGGAGGTTAATTTTTAAAATAAAGAAGACACATTTGGATCCTTAATTTCATAAGAAGGGAAATTGAAATTAAAGTAAACTAGAATCCGGATCCGGATCATCTCCAAAATTTAATGGGGTCTTCCTGACATAAGAAGAAAATTTCGTCAAAATCCCTTGAGTAGTTTTGACGTAATCATGTTCACAGACTCACAGACAAATTCTGTCCACAGACACTCAGACAAATAAATAAACAAATAATCTTTTCCTCAGACACAGACAAATAGATAAATAAATAAACTGAGTCGAAAATATATCCTACTTGGCGGAGATACTAAACCTGAAATTGAAAATAACCGATGAGTGATTATTGAACGGAATTAGTGATGAGTTTTAATGGAAACGTTTCTAAAAACGTATCTGAATGAGAAACACCACTTCAATAAGTGTGTGCTTTAAAAAACCTGTGAAGAAAAGGAATATGAATAACGATTCCATGAATAGAAAATAGACTAGTCGATAAGAAATAAGGCTTTAAACACACGTAGGCCTATGTAGTGAGTAATTTGCTAAAAATAAACAAATAATTCTGAGAACCGAAACTGAAAATGGAAAGATATAAGAACCAGAAAGTTAGTAAAAGATCAAACCATTGTTCTCTAGTCTTGGATAGTGCCATAGCCTCTGTACCATGGTCTTCCACTGTCTTGGGTTAGAGTTCTCTTGCTTA
>NC_090731.1:9806637-9814137 GCF_036898095.1 Palaemon carinicauda
TTTACCAAGACATTTTTTTCCTTTCAACCAATCATCCAGTAATTTCGTATTTGTTTTTTACTGTTTGTCAATCTGCGTATCGAACATTATACCTGATAATTGATTTGTGTTGTAAATGATTTCCTAAGAATGTATTTGGAAATCAGTATTTGAATTTAGATTGAGTGGAAGATCATGTCCAGCTAATGTTTAGGTAATGGGTAAACTTTTTGCATGTTTTGCTCAGTCTTTCGTCTTCAAATGAATGTCGACACTGATAAGGATAGAAAGATGTCTTTTGATTAACTAATATTATGACCGCGGGGAGCTCCACTGTTTGATATTATTATTATTATTATTATTATTATTATTATTATCAGTATCATTATTATTATTATTATTATTATTATTATTATTATTATTTTACGCGACCAGTCAAAAATGACGGCTATATATATATATATATATATATATATATATATATATATATATATATATATATATATATATACAGACACTTTTTCTGTATTATGTAGGGGAGATTATTATTATTATTATTATTATTATTATTATTATTAACACAACTAGCAGTAGCAGCAGTAGATAACCAACTTTTATAGCACTGCGATAAGACTCTTAGGCAACCGTCTCGAATAGAGCGGCAATTTTGCCGAACGGCTTCCGGCAGTACGGGCAACGGAGATTAACCGCAGTAATCTCTTTATAATAGACAAAGGCGTTACGGCAACCCCCCGCCCCCCGTAAGACTGCATTTATGAAACTCAACCACATTTCTCAACCACATCACTTTGCCTTAGGTTACTTACCGTAGATTATGCTGGTATGCCAGTGCTTATCCTAAGGGGAGGATTAATCTGTATGGAGATTACATTTGTATTTGTGCGTAGGAGAGAGAGAGAGAGAGAGAGAGAGAGAGAGGAGAGAGAGAGAGAGAGAGAGAGAGAGAGAGAGAGAGGTTACATTTAGGGTACATGTAAATCTGTTCTACCTCAGTGAGAGACTACCAGAATGAGGTCCTTTTAGTGCGTGAGTTTATTTATATATATATATATATATATATATATATATATATATATATATATATATATATATATATATATATATATATATGTATATATTGTATAGATATGTGTATATGTATATATATACACATATGTGTATATAGATATGTGTATATGTATATATATACACATATGTGTATATATGAATATATATATATATATATATATATATATATATATATATATATATATATATATATATTGTACCTATGTGTATAAATATATATGCATATATGTATTATATATATTAAATATATATATATATATATATATATATATATATATATATATATATATATATATATATACAGAGAGAGAGAGAGAGAGAGAGAGAGAGAGAGAGAGAGAGAGAGAGAGAGAGAGAGAGAGAACTGGCATTAATGAGAAAATGTTAGGTATCTGGAGAAAAACAGTTGGACAGACAAACAGAGAAACAAAGTGTTATAAAATTATGTTTAAATAACAACGTGCCAACGTTACATACATTCTTGTAAGGACATCTAACCCTTCGCAGTATTGCAAGATTACCGAATGCAGAACAAACAAAAGTAGAAACAAAGAAGCATTCAAGTCTCCCTCTTATTATTTTGTAAACAATCTAATCAAATTAAAATCAACAGGCGAAGGTGTATATACGAAAGTTCAATCTTCTAGATAGGGAGCAAACCGATGAAGACAGAAGACCAGGTCTCCGACGCCTGGTAGGTAAGAAGACCGCTACAGCGCGGACGGCGAGGAATAATCCTACTTAATGATGATGCATGAAGACCATTTAAGATAATTAGTTCTTAAAAGTCATCGTCGCTTTTACTTTAAAAGAACCTTTCTCTCTCTCTCTCTCTCTCTCTCTCTCTCTCTCTCTCTCTCTCTCTCTCTCTCTCTCTCTCTCTGCAGGCAGAAGCCAGTTATATTACCCGTCTGCTTAAGTCAACATTGGCTTTGTAAGCAACTTCTTTTTCTTACTTACAATTTATGTCAGGATTATAAGCCGCTGTTGGAGGGAAGAAGAAGTGCTATCTCGGTGGGACGTCTCTGGCAATACCTTCATAATTCAGTGTTGCATCAGTGTAATAATTCTGCTTGGTCCAACAGTTTTACCTTTGGCTTGTTTACTTACGACTGTACGGTTTTTTTTTCTAGCTGATAGAAAAGATGGGCGAAATGAGAGTGGGGACAGTTAGCTAATTAACTATGGAATTATTATTATTATTATTATTATTATTATTATTATTATTATTATTATTATTATTTTGTTGTTGTTGTTGTTGTTATAATTTATATGATTATTATTATTATTATTATTATTATTATTATTATTATTATTATTATTATTATTATTATTATTATTACAAGCTAATCTATAACCCTAATTGGAAAAGCAGGATGCTATTAACCCAGGGCTCCAACAGGAAAAAATAGGCAAGTGAGGAAAGGAAACAAGGAAATAAAGAAACTGCAAGAGACGTAATGAACAATAGAATAAAATATTTTAAAAACAGTGACAACATTGAAATAGATCTCTCATATATCAACTATAAAAACTTCAAAAAAAAAAAAAAAAAAAAAAAAAACCAAGGGAAAGAGAAATATGATAGAATAGTGTGCCTGAGTGTACCCAGCAAGAGAGAATAATTTGGAAAGAAAAGAATTTGTAAGAGTAATGTAAATTGTGGTTTAACCATAATTTTATTAATATAAGATACATTTTTCTTGTTATGGTCTGAGAGTTAATTTTATACATTAATTGCTTATTTTTCTTATAGATTTTTGTTTTTAGTTTGTTTCAATCAAAAGGTTAATTTTCATGCTCAGAACGAAGCTAGTTCGTCTTTATTGTGATTGCAGGCGATACTTTTCCTCAGTAATTAAATTAGAATTTATTGAAGTCTCATCCACTAGAGCTGGTGGTCATCAAAGAGGATTCTAGACATGGGAATAATCTTCTTCGGATTTACGATTTACACTTTGTCTAAGTGCAGAAGAGATAAACACTAGAATGATTCTGTAGGGTGTATTTTAATAATCTATTTTTATTTCAATATATATTGCTTGCAACACAAATTTACTCCAGGAACACACGTATACGAATTCATACACACACACACACTAACACATATATACTGTATATATATATATATATATATATATATATATATATATATACAGACTATATATTAAATTTATAATATATTGATATATACATTATATATGTGTATATATACATATATATATGTATATATATACAGTATGTATGTATATACAGTATATATATATATATATATATATATATATATATATATATATATATATATATATACATATATATATATATATATATATATATATATATATATATATATATATGTATAAGGATTTACATAGATACATCTGTATGTATGAATGTTCATATGCATACAGTTAACGGCATGATGCTAAACTTTAGAATCATGTAACATAATTCACTCATCTTAATTGTTCAATTTAATATATAGTTTTTACCATAGCTCTCTATTGTTGCTACGTATCACGTGGGTATTTTCTCATCAAAATCTGTCTTAATTTCAGAGAAGATACTTTTAATTACACTGAATCGAACCATATCCACAGTCTCCGAAGTGTGAATTCCCGAAGTGCAACAGGCTAAAACGGGCCTTATGACCCGTTACCTTTAAGGTGTTTTTTCCTTGGCCTCCTTCCTAAAGTGTGGACTTCCTTCATTTGATAGGCTGAAAGCGTCCTTATGACATTGGTATTTTGGAGTCATATTCCCTTGGTTCGTCCACTCGCGAGGCGCGGCATCGGAGCTGATTGATGGTAATTGCGGTAGAAATTAAAGTCTTCTGTTTTATGATTTATTCGTAACTTGTTTTCAGAAGTTCGGCTGCTAAATTACCTTGTGCTCATTGTTGCTTAAAAGAAGAAGGAACGGAAGGAAGAAGATAATGAAAAGGGAGAAGCGTCCGATGTAAGAGGAGATTTGAGAGAAGCGGCAAAAAATAAGAGAGAAATAAAGTTGGAAAAGATATAGTATAAAGGTTAGGAAATAAGATTGATAAAAATTGGCTTCAGAAAAGAAATAGTAAAGTACTTACGAAAAAGCTAACAAATAAAAATAACGAAGACATTTTGGTATTTGAAATTATTGCTAAGATTGAGAGCTGGTTTAACTTCTTTTATTAAGGTTATACGACCCTATAAGACTGACGCTTGGATGATACCTTCCAGAAGTTTCAAGAATTTATTCGTTTATAGATGTCCTATTAAGTGAGTAGCCCTCACAATTATCAAATATAGAAATTTCTAGCGATGATTTAGTGCTATGTGCAGAGATTTTATTTAGTAAGCAAAAGTTTATTTCCAACGAAGATTTAAGGTGACTGTAATCTTTCGACATATTGAGGGACATGATTACTGCATTTGAAAATATGAAGATATATGGAGCCACTGAAAGCAATGAAAAAATACAAATAAGGAAATTTAGGGAGGAAAAAAAGGGAAATTTATATTTACAGAATATCAAAGAGAAAATCTGATTCAGCATCATCAGAGATGTTGAATAAAATATCTTGCATACGGATAATAACACAAAACGAAGGTAAGCAGAATATTATAAACATCTTTTAAACAGAAAATAAAAGAATGGAAGTAAGCGAGGCACGGGATGGTGGAAGGACCAGTGATAAAATCGCAAGCTATCGAAGTAAAGAAAGCTTCAAATAAAATGAAGAATGGTGAAACAACCTATCTATCAGAGGTACAAGAAGAGGATGAAGGTACTTGGCATAGTGGGTAAGAATAAGAGAAGATTTCATACCAAAGAAGAGGAAAGAAGGTTTGTGGTTTAACAGAAATGGTGTATTTTGGAGAGATAATTATTGATTACTGAGATATCAAACAAATTCCGTCTAGCAGAACATATGACAAAGGGTTTTAAAGGGATATCACTGGGCGACTACTTATGATTGTAAAGCTTAGTGGTCTGCATTGCTGTTTCATTAGAGGTTTATAGGTTTAAATGTCGCTCATGAATGGCAGAGGCAAGGGACAGTGGTAATGCCCTAGAGACTGCCGATACATAATGATCAGCGCCCAAGTCCCCTATTCCATCAAAATTAAGACCAGAAGGGGGCCAGGCAAATGGCACCTATAAGCTTGCCCAAACCTGCATCCTTAGATAACAAGGATTATGAGGTGGCAACCACTGCAAAAAAGAAAAAAAAAAATCTATTGAGGTTGAGCGGGTCTCATGTCACTGTCCAGGGTATGATCACTCCCTTTCCATCCTACCCGAAGGTCAAGAAGAGACCGAGTAGATATATATATATATATATATATATATATATATATATATATATATATATGTGTGTGTGTGTATATATGTATACATATGTATAATTATATAACTGTATACACACATATATGTATATATATATATGTGTGTGTGTATATATATTATATATATACACACACACACGCACACACATATATATATATATATATATATATATATATATATATATATATATATATATATGTGTGTGTGTGTGTGTGTGTGTATATTATATATATACACACACGCCCGCACACACATATATATATAAACATACATACATACATATATATATATATATATATATATATATATATATATATATATATATATATATAGCCAATACTTGCTCTTTGTTATATAAGTGAGATACCTTATTTACTTCAATAGATTATATTTTTATTACAAGTCCCTCTACCATCCCCTACTTCGCTTTATTTTTTGTTTAAAAGATGCTTATACGAATCTGCTCATCTTCGTTTTGTAAAGGATGCCAGACAACTCCAAATCAATAAATCAATAAATCAAACGTTTTTTTGTCATCATCCTTATCCAAGATATTTCCTACACTATTTTTAATGATACCTAGCTAACTCAGATCATGTCTGTGCGTTTCTATTGTTTAGAATTCGTGCAGTGGCTATATAAGAGAACTGGGCAAGGAGGAAAGAAACTATAATTATTATTATTATTATTATTATTATTATTATCATTATTATTATTATTGCTGTTGTTGTTGTTGTTGTTGTTGTTGTTAATAATAATAATAATGATAATAATAATAATAATAATAATAATAATAATAATATTATTATTATTATTATTATTAATATTATTACTTGCTAAGCTACAACCCTAGTTGAAAAAGTAGGATATTATAAGCCCAAGTCGTCCAACAGGCAAAATAGGCTAGTAAGGAAAGGAAATAAGAAAAAAAACTACAAGACAAGTTTCTGAAAAATAATGACATTAAAATAAATCTCTCATATATAAACTATAAAAACTTGAAAACAACAAAGAATAAAAACTTCAAAATAACTAGTGGAAGAGAAATAAGACAAAACAGTGTGCCCGAGTGTACCCTCAAGCACGAGATCTCCAACCCAAGACAGTGGAAGACCATGGTACAGAGGCTATGGCTAATTCAAAGTCAATAAGATCTGTTGGTTCAGTTCTCATTATTATTGGTGTTCTTAAATTTCCATTTTATTGCTCTTAGAGTCACTTAACGTAACCGTGCTATTTCAGGATAACTATAGGTCGTATGATTGACCCCTATATGATAAATATACCATTTCTGGATATATATATATATATATATATATATATATATATATATATATATATATATATATATATATCAGTCACGCCCAACTCTTCCGATACTTCGGTTCGCATACATAGTATATATATATATATATATATATATATATATATATATATATATATATATATATATATACATATATATACAGAATATATATATATATATATTCATATATTTCTATATATATATATACTGTATATATATATTTCTATATTTCTATATGTACAGGTATATGTATATACAGAATATATTGCTATATATATATATATATATATATATATATATATTTATATATATATATTTATATATACATACATATATATATAAATATTTACATATATATATATATATATATATATATATATATATCAAGACATATGCATATACTGTATATACATACTCACATACAATTTATATATGTATGTATGTATATAAATACATATATATATATGTATATATATACAGTGTATATATATATATATATATATATATATATATATATATATATATATATATATAAAGTATATATGAATAGAAAAATTCCCTAGAACCGTTTAAATCCCAGAAGCCAAAAACCGGTTTCAAATATCTATTTGCATGTCAGCTGTAGTCTGTTAAGCTGGATGCCCTATTAGGCCATGATTATTCAAATGATGTGGCATTTAAGGTTAGTTACGGAAAACACTGATTTTTTTTTCTTCTTTTCTTTCGAGATAAAAAAAAAACCGTCAATCTGTTCGTTGATGTTTATGCTAATGATCCCAATATTGACTTGATGTTGA
>NC_090731.1:9819137-9821637 GCF_036898095.1 Palaemon carinicauda
GTCCCTCGGATAAGGGGAAGAGGTTGTAGTCATACCCTGGTAAGAGAGGGGTGCGTGTGCATGCATATCTATCTAAATATTTAGCAGTCATTTTTGACGGGTCGTGTATACAAGCATTGATATATCGCTGAAAGTATTTCTCTCCGATCATGTGTAGCTCTCCCCGTCCCTCGGGTAAAGGGGAGAGCGAGTAGTTACACCCTGAGGAGAGGGAGGTGGGTGTGCATGTATATCTATTTAAATAATTTACTGTCATTTTTGATGGGTCGCGTACACTAGTATTATGATATCGCTTGAAAGGTTTGAAATAAAATTCCACTTTGGATAACAACACAAACCATCCGACCAGTCGGTTCCATCAACTTCATTGTCACTTGACTTGTCTGTCATGTACAGTTATCTGACTATCTGTCTCTGTCTAACTGTCTGACTGATATTCTGTTGTCTATCGGAAACGGCCCTGCCTGGCGATCTGCCGGACTGGACTTCGAGTCCCGCTCAAGCTCGATATTTTCTTGTAATATCTGCAACTTCACCATCCTTGTGAGCTTAGGATAGGGAATTTCGGTACGTCTATAGATCTACCTATTGAGTCATCAGCAGCCATTACCAGGCTTTCCCTGGTCCTAACTTGGGTGGAGATGGGGCTTGGGTGCTAACCATATGTATATATGATGTCTCTTGTGCATTGTTACTATCGCTCCTCTCTGCCACTCATGAGTGGCCTTAAAAAAAAAAAAAAGAACTTTACCTGCCAATTTCCTAAGCGTGGATAATCGCAGCTCTTGTGTGGTCATAGCAAAGACTTACCTGACTCTTTTCATATACACAGGTGTAATTATCCACTAACTCTCACCTCTTTTCTCCCGGACGAAATTACGACTCTGATGTCGGGAATCTCATGTATTTCCTTCCCTTCGCCATTTCTTTTGGTAGTTATGTTAATCTATTTCTTTATTTGCTTCGTCACACTCATCGTCAAGTGGACCTTATATATATATATATATATATATATATATATATATATATATATATATATATACTGTATATATATGTATACGCGCATACACACACATACACACACACACACGCACACACACACACACATATATATATATATATATATATATATATATGTGTGTTGTGTGTGTGTGTGTATGCATGAGCACACCTGTGTATCTACACTTAGCATATACGTTATGTATGTATGCACATATCCAACTCTATATATATATATATATATATATATATATATATATATATATATGTATTACTGTATTGCTATATAAATAAATACAGGTAATGTACGTATGTATGCATGTATCTATATAATACCTTAAGAGATAAAACTGCCTCAAAATTATTCTCACAAAAACATGAAATACAAGCAGTAGCATATATGTAATCAGTTTCCATAAGATACCTTTGTTATTTCAGTCTTAACGAGACAATATCTAAATAATGACCACGAAAAACCCTTTCGCTGGACTTAGGTTCGATTCCTGCTTAGGCTCAAAAGTTTCTTGCAGTGTTTGCAACCTCACCATCCTTGTGAGAAAAGATTGAGGTGTTTTGAGGGAGAGTATAGTTCTACCTGCCGAGTCATCAGTACCCATTGCCTCGCCCTCCTTGGTCCTAGTTTGGGTGGAGAGGGGCTTGGGAGCTGACCATACTTTAAAATGATAAATTGCAATATTTGATATATTCCTATTTTTACTGCATAAGAAAATAAACAGACTCATACATACAGCAGCTTCTTGTTTACCCATACAAATAATATGCCTCGCATCTTTTTCTTGGTATAGGATCAACTAAATATTCTTCACTTATTATTCTATCTCCTATTTAATCCTGTACTTTTACCTTTCCTGTTTTCGTAAATGAATCACCTTGGATTATTCTATTTGATAAAAATCCTACCCGTATTGATGTAGGTATATTTCACATCATAATATTGGCCCATCATACATCAGGATGATGATGTTAATAACGTTAGTTTTAACGTTTCAGTCCCATTTGGCTGCATGGAATAGCAACGCCTTATAAGTAATAACTCGACTTATCTCAACATATATGTAATACATATATATATATATATATATATATATATATATATATATATATATATATATATATATGTGTGTGTGTGTGTGTGTGTGTGTGTGTGTGAGTGTAAGCATAAAATAACAACCACATAAAAGAAACCAATTAGCTAAATCTCACTTTCCTCCGTGAATAGGAAGTTACGGGCCGCTTCCTTTGCTCTTTTAGAACGCCTATGTTATCGCAGCTACAAAAGATGCCGCCTAAAAACCTGCTGATTATAGATTGCCCAGAAGAGACCCGAAGGAAATATAGACGCCGCTGCTTTTGTAGTTCACGGTGGAGTTACCAGAATTACCAGGCAATTACCCTACTTTATGAAGATGGAACAACGGATACACGGGTCTTGATTCGCACTACGCGCGTATGGGTGGATTCCAGGGAGGCTGTCTTTACG
>NC_090731.1:9826637-9839137 GCF_036898095.1 Palaemon carinicauda
AGAAATTAGTTTAAATAATGTGCCCCAAGTCTGGGGGCTCTGATCTATAGGTCGTTAGGAGAATCCAGACATTAATGTATCAAAAATATATGGCTTATTTGAATATGAAAAACACGTCTAAATGGGCAAAATTTATCATATATATATATATATATATATATATATATATATATATATATATATATATATATATATATATATGCATGAAAATCAACACAATATCTTGCTCAAATAGACATAAATTTCCATCTCATACTGGGATCGAGCCCTAGCCCTTTCAAATGAAAAATAAGCAAGAGAACTTTACCCCAAGACAGTGAAAGACCATGATACAGAGGCTATGGCGCTATCCAAGACTAGAGAACAATGGTTTGGTTATCGAGTGTCCTAGAAGAGTTGCTTACCATAGCTAAAGAGTCTCTTCTACCCCTACCAAGAGGAAAGTAACCACAGTTGGATTTCTTCTCACTATTTACGAGCTGCTTTGTTGGAATGACCTCGTGCTATTATATATCGAGTTTAGAAAGTATAGTTTACGACTAACAGGACCTTTCCAAATTTAGCACCTGACTATTGAACATTTCCATAATCTAAATCCATTGTTTATTATTTTCATATTTTTTCATGTCATTAAAATATATTTTCCAAATGTTTTTTACGCTGAACAGGCTGACATAAACCTCTTTTTTTATTTTATATATGAAATATCTGTTTTGATGTTGTTACTGTTTTTGAAATATTTTATTAATTGTTAATTATTTCTCATATCGTTTATTTATTTCCTTTCCTAGTTGGGCTATTTTTCCTTGTTGGAGCCCTTGGGCTTATAGCGTCTTGCTTTTCCAACTATGGTTGTAGCTTAGCTAATAATAATAATAATAATAATAATAATAATAATAATAATAATAATAATAATAATAATAATAATAATAATAAATAAACTTTGCTCATTTTTCGCTGACCCTGAAAATTTAGTCTTCCAAATTCTAATCAACGCTTTTATAACGATCCAGAAACATAATTTCAGATCCATTTTGATATCAGAGGAAGGAAAAGAATCCTATTTCATGGACATACATCTAGATTAGTCTTTCGGTGGTCAGGCTCCAACGTGGTTTATTCATAGCTCCCTATAGTTTTCTTAGGTAACGAATAATCGAGATATATTGCTAAACAGGTTCGTTTTTCAATGCCACAACTATGTACTGTATGCTCTTTCATGCCTTTTAATACTTTTATTTTATCGTATTTTTTTCTATTACGTGACTTTCTCTCTCTCTCTCTCTTCTCTCTCTCTCTCTCTCTCTCTCTCTCTCTCTCTCTCTCTCTCTCTTAAGACGAACATAGATTATGGAATATATACACATGTAAATCTGTTAGCCTATCTACTATGAGTTTTCGTCTTAAACAAAACAACCTATCTCTCTCTCTCTCTCTCTCTCTCTCTCTCTCTCTTTTGTAAGACGAACATAGATTATGGAATCTTTACACCTATTAATCTACCTGTTAGTCTATCTACTACGAGTTTTCGTCTTAGATAAAAGAACCTCTCTCTCTCTCTCTCTCTCTCTCTCTCTCTCTCTCTTTTGTAAGACGAACATAGATTATGGAATCTTTACACATATTAATCTACCTGTTGTTCTATCTACTATGAGTTTTCGTCTTAAATAAAACAACCTATCTCTCTCTCTCTCTCTCTCTCTCTCTCTCTCTCTCTCTCTCTCTTGAACATATTCAAATCTAGAAGGAGTCTGCATCTAAAGAAATTTTCATCTTAATGCCTTCAGTACTCTCGGGATGGTATCCTTTGATATTGCTATATTACAAAATTCTTCCTTTCTATTTACTTGTTCTGCCAGATAGAAGTTGACTCCAGAGAAAGAGAGCAGAAGTCAATGCTAGATCTATCCCTTTAACTGCTGAATTGTGGATGTATTCCCTGCGCACTAAAATTTCCTTTAAATCTCTAATAAGAAGGCTCATTGGCAGTTCTTTGAACCCTACTACAACCAGTGCGTCATAAACCCCATCTTCTATGTACTTCCAATATGTGTTTTATGTTACTTATTTATCCTCTCTAGATTTTCTTATCTACCATCTTACATGTCTGAATTATATACGATATATGCCAACTAATTATCTTCCAATCTCTGCACATGACCATAGCACCTCTTAAATGTTCTGATCTATCCTGTCCCATGTGCTAAATATTACATCTCTTCTGTGTGTATACGCATTTCTCCTATATTAAGTCTCCTTAACCAACATATGCAACGTAAATAAGTTACCTCAACATCTTAGACCTTTTACTTTTGTTTCATTCACACTCAACATCCATAAAGTAGAGTTGGCTTAACAATTCCTATTATAAAACATTATCATTTTGTTGATTCCTCCACAGCTATTTAAACACAGAAGAGAGAGAGAGAGAGAGAGAGAGAGAGAGAGAGAGAGAGAGAGATCACCAGCTACAGTATATGAATGTTACCATATTTTTGCAAAAAAAAAAAAAAAAATGGCTAAACACATATTGGTATCAAGTGAAAATAATTCTTGAAAGAGAGAATCCTAGGCTATAGTATATGAATGTTACGATATTTTTGCAAAAACTGGCAAAACACAAACAGGTCTCAAATAATGATAATTTTTAAGAGAGAGAGAGAGAGAGGGATGAGAGAGAGAGAGAGAGAGAGAGAGAGAGAGAGCTACAGTACATATATGTTACAGTATTTATGCAAAGAAAGATATTTGGAAAAACACATACGGGTCTGAGTACAAATAATTCTTAAAAGAGAGAGAGAGAGAGAGAGAGAGAGAGAGAGAGAGAGAGCTACAGTACATAAATGTTACAGTATTTATGCAAAGAAAGATATTTGGAAAAACACATACGGGTCTGAGTACAAATAATTCTTAAAAGAGAGAGAGAGAGAGAGAGAGAGAGAGAGAGAGAGAATCACTCGCTACTGTACATGAATGTTACAATATTTTTGCGGAAATGATAATTGGCAAAATAAATGCAGGTCCCAAGGACAAATAATTCTTCAGAGAGAGAGAGAGAGAGAGAGAGAGAGAGAGAGAGAATAACCAGCTACAGTAATGAATGTTACAGTATTTTTGCACGAGAGAGAGAGAGAGAGAGAGAGAGAGAGAGAGAGAGTTTTATGTTACCAAAAACACACATTAATTTTGCCGGGTTTAGTCTTGAACACCCAGTCTTACCTGGTCATCCAGAGCCGGCAATTACCCACTTGTTATCATAATGTCTCGTATCGCATAAGCCAAGTAATTGCACATAATTAAGCCATGTTTTATGAACGATTACGCAACATTTGCATAGATAATGATAGGAGAGCGTGCAGAATTTATTTTTTTTTTGCATCATACTCGGGATAGAGAAAGATCAACTGCAAACCTCCAGATGCCTGCAAATTTGCTCTTCTCTCAAACGAATTGGAGAGATTCGGTTTCTAATTTTTTTTTTAGACTCGTTTTGTTTCTTTTCGCTTCAAAAAGAAAATATTGATAAAAAAGTAGACGATTTTTAATTAAGTAGTTTTATGTAAGTACTAGTGTACGCGACCCGTAAAAATAAGGGCTAAATACTTAGATAGATTATGCATGCACTCGCACTCACCTCTCACCAAGGTATGACTACTCTTCTTCTCACTACACGATGGACTGAGAGAGCTGAGCGTGACCGGAAAGGTATATATATATATATATATATATATATTTATTTATTCATTTATTTATATATATATTTATATATACAGTATATATATATATATATATGTGTGTGTGTGTGTGTGTGTGTGTGAGCGTAAAAATCCTTCTTGGACGGGGTGAGGGCATTGCATTGCAATATCACATCGAGATATTGGTGTTTCCTCCATATTTTTTAGACCTGTGTATATATCTTGAGTATCTTATATATATATATATATATACATATATATATATACATATATATATATATATATGCATATATATGTGTATATACATATGTGTGTATATGTGTATATATATATATATACACACACACACACACATATATATATATATATATATATTCAACTAAACCACAAATACCTATTTCATGGAGTTCACTCTGCTGCAGACTACAAACCCATGGGGAAATTTTTCTTATAATAAGAAGACCTACCGCAGCACGGTCACGGATTCAAACCTTAGCGCCTCCTAGGCATAAAGGTCGAAACAGTTGATTTGGTTCTCCGACTATAGATTTAAGAATTGATTCTGACTCTGTCGTACGTATTCCTGTCAATTCTAAGATTTTTACTTAGAATTAGATTATTAAAGGCAGTCTGTACTTATACATTAATCATAATTCTGTGAGCTTGCCTTTGCTGACGTTACGTCACCAGAATTTTTTATTTTTTTTTTTATTTTGCTACTAATTATAGACAGCTTGTATTTATACATTTATCATAATTCTGTGATCTTGTCTTCGCTAGAGTTATGTCACCAGGATTTTTTTTTTATTGCGCTACGAATTAAAGGCAGCCTGTACTTATACATTTATACTAATACTGTTAGCCTGCCCTTGCTACAGTTACGTCACCAGACCTTTTATATATAATATATATATATATATATGTATATATATATATATATATATATATGTATATTTCTGCGGATTAAAGGCAATCTGTACTTATACATTCATCCTAGTTTTCTGAGCTTGCCCTTGCCGGAATTACGTCACCAAGATTTTTTTTTCTTTTTTTTGATCCCCCAGTCTTCATCTTTTCATGGTCATCATAAACCCAGGATTAAAAGCTGTTTGGTTACGGGGGTGGGGGGTGATGGGGGAAAAGGCGTTCTCAGAGCGAACACGACGACAGTAGAAACTCCACAATAAATAATCCCCGATCATTCAGATCAACTTTATGGCGCAGAATTATCAGCGAGTCACTGCGGAACTGGATTTGATTATCGGCTATATTGAGCATCAATGTCTCCGATAAAAAAGATCATCAGATGCGATTAGGTCTGGCTTAGGAGTTGAGTCTATTAGGACGTTATCAGATATTATCTCTCTCTCTCTCTCTCTCTCTCTCTCTCTCTCTCTCTCTATCTCTCTCTCTCTCTCTCTCTCTCTCTCTCGTTTGTACGAACCTATAGGACGGATGCAAGAGAGAGAGAGAGAGAGAGTTTGTACCAGGTGGGTAATTATGATAATAGAATCTATAGGACGGATGCAAATCTCTCTCTCTCTCTCTCTCTCGTTTGTATGAAGTCGGTAGGTAAGTAGCAATATAACCTATAAGACGGATGCAAGTGAGAGAGAGAGAGAGAGAGAGAGAGAGAGAGAGAGAGAATACTTAAGGGTAAATCCATTGAAATCACCGAATCATGTACCAAGCAAAGTAACTATCGACGCAAAAAGTCGGCCTAAAGCTTAAGTTTTACGTCAGGGAGCGTTTGATTGAACATCAAAAACTTGCAGTTTAATCCATAAATCTCTAGTTCAAAGTACTCTTTTGTTTTGTGCTTTCTACATTTTTATCTTCATTCGTTTTTATTTTATTGATTTTTACTCTCTTCTGTAATTATTCTTATGTTCATTAATTGTCATTCTATTGATTTATACGTGAAAGAAACTTCGCAGTATTCCCAAGAAAGGTTTCAAGAGCAAACATTATGAATTAAAGTCAAAAGAACGCATCTCTTTGTATCCATCCTTCATAACATATTAGAGAAGCAAATCAATCCTTTTCCTTCATCCTTTAATAGTTGAATAAATTGGCCGCCTACCGCCCGGATTTTAATTTACCACAACACAGGACGTTGTAACGAGGTAGCTTTTGACAAATGAATAATCAAGTAAGGTGGAATGGAGTCAAGCGACTTCTGCTCTTTTGTGAGATATCTATTGTCTCCCACAGAAGCTGTTATGGCAGCTTTAATTGTTTGCTTGTTTTCAACCCACAAAATCAAACAAAAATTGTGTGGTGTCTTCCAGTTAAATATTACAGTTGCTGAGGTTTACCATTTAAAGGCCACTTATGAATGGCAGAGGCAAGGGACTGTGACATCGCCCTAGCAAGTAGTACAAAGCCCTAGAGACAGACCATATATACATATGATCAGCGCCCAAGCCCCCTCTCCAATCAAGCTAGGACCAGGGAGGGCCAGGCAATAGTTGCTGATGATTATAGACTCCCCCAAACCCGCCATCCTTAATTCACAAGGATGTGAGGTTGCAGAAACTAAAGAGACTAACGAGTTTTAGCGGGACTTGAACCCCAGTCTAGCGATCACCAGCCAGGGACATATTCAATAGGCCACCACTATAAATTTGAAAGCGTTTATACAGTAGGTAGAACTAGAGAGAGTAGGGCAACGACTGCTTTTGGTCAGCATGTAGGCCTATGGGCCATCTTCCAACTCACGCACCCCTACCGTAGCTAGAAAGGATAGTATGGTTTAGGACACTAATGAAAACTAGGATCACATGAGCGAGGTGGGAACTATAATCTGTTTGTGAGAGTCAAACGTTTCTTGCATTTATTTATTTCTTTGCAATGTCGAATGAAGTGAAATTATTATTCTATCGTAAATCATGTTTTTTAAAACATTTTTTTTTTCTCAGAATATGACATTAATCAATTCAATCGAAATTATTCGAGACTTAAACTCAAGGAGTATAATGTAACTTGAGATGTGTTCGAAATTATATTTGCCTGTGATCTATATATTAGTTTAGACTTTTTCCCTGTCAATTTACATATTAATACAAAAAGGCTGGTGATAATTTAAACCCGGTAATTAGAGAATGCAATTTTTGGTGAGCTGAAAATTCTAAAGTTCATAACTACAAATTCCACAGAGAGAGAGAGAGAGAGAGAGAGAGAGAGAGAGAGAGAAAATTCAGCATAGCTGGTGTAATGACAATTAATTAGACGTCAATCAGAAGAATATATCATTGATAATACAAAAGTTACAAAGTCATAAAGATTTCAAAGATAAACTTTATAAAGAAGGAAAGTACAAATTATATTCATCATGAAAAAACCTGATCCCCCTTTGAAAGAAGAGCATAAGGAACGCGTTGATGAATATTTCAATCCTTTTATAAATGAATCCATGTCTGTTATTTCTCATGCGTGGCTTAACTCCAAAATATAAAAATCTCCGGGACTAACTGTCTGACAAAAAGCCAAATCTTTATCCTGAATAACGATCAAGGAAGAGCCTTCATAAAAACCAACATGGCTACGTGGTTTCGTAACGGCTTAGCAAAGAGTTAATTCCCTGACGGATAACCAAAAATATAAAGATATCTTGGGTAGTGCCATAGCTTCTGTACCATGGCCTTCCACTGTCTTGGATTAGAGTTCTCTTACTTGGGCGGTACACTCGGGCATGCTGTTCTATCTTATTTCTTCTTCCTCTTGTTTTATTTTCTTTGCAGCTATTATAGTTTATATGTGAAGGATCTAATGTAATGTTGTTACTGTACTTGAAATATTTTATTTTGATTGATTATTCTTCTCTTGTAGTTTATTTATTTCCTTGTTTCCTTTCCTCACTGGGTTATTTTTCCTTGTTGGAGCCCTTGGGCTTATAGCATCTTGCTTTTCCAACTAGGGTTGTAGCCTAGCTAGTAATAGTAATAATAATAATGATAATGATAATAATAATAATAATTATTATTATTATTATTATCATTATCATAATAATAATAATAATAATAATAATAACAATGATAATGATAATGATAATGATAATGATAATGATAATAATAATAATTATCATTATTATTATTATTATTATTATTTTGATAATGATAATAATAATAATAATAACAATAATAATAATAATAAATAATAATAATATTCTTGAACCATCCCACCCAATTATTATTATCATTATTATTATTATTATTATTATTATTATTATTATTATTATAATAATAATAATAATAATAATAATAATAATAATAATAATAATATACCTCTCAACAATTTGGAACCTCCCCACCCACCCCACTCCAATGGCATGGCTGTACATTCAATAAAAGGAAACGTGTTTGTTTGCAAATATCTCAGGCACCCGAACCAATTACTCGCAAGGACTGACATTTGCATTAATGAAAGATTCTCTGAATATGTTGATAAATAATGGCAAATATTTATCCCGTTACCGCACGCCAAGTTCTCGTGTGCTTCTAAAATTCCAAGGATTCCTTTAACAGGAAGAACAGCGGTATCCTCTGTATAAGGTAATCAGGGTTTGAACTTGAGCATGTTACTATTACCTTAGATGCTGCTGCTTTTTGCCTTAGATTACCTTTAATGTTTTCCAATTTCCTTAAATTTGAAGGTCGTAATTGCGTAAAACCAAAATTACCTTAGAATTGCCTTAAAAATTACCCTAAAACTATACAAATTACCTCAAACTAAGGTAATTACCTTAAAAGTTTAAACCCTGACATTGGCAATACAAAGAATTGGCAGGGATGTATGTTTTTTTTTTTTTTTTTTTTTTTTAAGGTGAATTAACAATTTATTTTATTGGAAAATAATAGATGAAGTCATGTTGATGAGCCACATGTTCTAATTCAATTTATATCTGAATGTTAGAAAACTAGCTCAGAGCTAAGTCGTGTTATAATGGCTGTCATTGTAATATTTTAAAATGAATATGGTAGACAGGATACTCAAAAAGATGAATTAACAATTCATCAGGTTGGAAAATAATAGATGTTGGATGAGCCACTTGTTCTAATTTAATTTAGATCTGAATGTGAAAAAACTTATTCAGAGGTAAGTCGTGTTATAAGGGCTTTCATTGTAATATTGGGAAATGAATATGATAGACAGGTTACCCATAGGTCGAACTGTAATTAAAACTCCAAATCTTCTCAATATAAAGAATATATTAAATTCACAAAATCCCTCAATACACCAAATGTATCCAATGGACAAGATGTAACTAATACAGCCAAGTGGCTTTAGATAAGTCTATAAATTAAAAACGCGATGCGGTAGATTATTAGCAAATGCAATAAAAATATGATAAAAACGACTTTGTAGATGCTACAACAGTCAGTCAAAAGAAAAAAAAAAAGGTTGGGGTTCAGATTCCTCACTATGAAACAGAGGTTTTTATTGTTATCCATTCTATTAAACCTTCATGCTTTCCTTTCCTTGTTCTAGAAGCTACTAACTTATAAGGCTCCAAGAAAAAAATCAGGCCAATGAGGAAAGGTAATAAGGAAATAAATCAACTACAAGAGAAGCAATGAACAGTTAATATAGAATATCTTAAGAACGACAAAAACATTAGAATAGATCTTTCATATATAAACTATAAAAAGAGACTTAAATCAGCCTGTTCAACATAAAAAATTCTCTCCAAGTTTGAACTTTTGAAGTTCACCCATTTCAACTGATTAGGAAGATCATTCCACAGTTTGGTCACAGCTGGAATTAAACGTGTAGAATACTGTTTAGTATTGAGCCTTATGATGGAGACGGCATTGTTACTTGTTTTAATCCAAGGGGGATCTGCAACTGAGTTAACTTCAAGGAGATTATGAAAAAAAATAAATAAAAAAAAGAAATAAATAAAAATAAAAAACTGAAGTCCAGACGTAGCGACAGACACGGGGTAACAAATGCTAGATGGATTAACGCCTCGTTCACGAGAACCCAAAAGAAAAATCCTGTTATAGGTCTTCCCACCTCTTTTGAGTTTTCAAAAAAGATAAAAGACTTAATCTTCTTACACAGCTCAGGTGATCTGTAAATCCCCCGTCTCCTTTGGTCTGAAAGGATCAGAGGCAAGGTATTCTATAGACCTTGATCAGAGGTAGAGGAGATATTGCCTTGAGCGGGGTTTACGCGGTCGAAAGGTTCGTCGAACCCGGTTGTCGAACCTGCTTGTCAAACGATTCGAAGAGGTTGAGTCAGCCACAAATGCATAAGGTTTGTGGACAATGAAGCCCCGCTCACAAAATTTAGGCAAGAACAGACTTTCTTCGAACCGTTCGACGAACGTGTTCGAGAACCAAATACCCCGTTCACACGTTCGAACAACACTTCAAACTCTTGTCTGTCGAACCGTTCGACCGCGTAAACCCGCCTTTACGGTTCACTTGACTGCGTCACAGATGGATGCAGGATTCAAACTTGTCTTTTATAATTCGTTTATGTCCAAAAAGGACATTCGTAAAATGTTCAAACTCGTCTTTTTATAACTCGATTATTTCCAAAAAGGAAATTCCGAACAGATTAAGAACTGGACATCTACGGAGTGGAATCTCTGCTCATCATCGTGCTATACTTTTTATTTGGCCTTTTTATGGTTATGTATTGCAAGACCTAATTCAGGGGTGGTATTTTACGGTGATGTAACTATACGGTTGCTCTTTGTAGTTTACTAAACAAGGAAAACTTTAATGTATAGAGCTGAAAGGTTCATTATAATTTTATGTAGATTGTAAAAGTTTTCACATTGTGAAATGTCCAGAAGCAATAAGTTTTATGTGTTTGATTTAATCTTACAGTATGATTTTCTTTTATTATTATTATTATTATTATTATTTTTTATTATTAGCTAAGCTACAATCCTTGTCGGAAAATCAAGAATCTACAAGCCCAAGGGTTCCAACAAGGAAAATAGCCCTGTGAGGAGAGGAAATAAGGAAACAGATAGAATAGTGTGCCTGGGCGTACCCTCAAGCAAGAGAATTCTAAACCAAGACAGTGGTAGACCATGATACAGAGGCTATGGCACTACCCGAGACCAGAGAACAATGGTTTAATTTTGGGATATCCTTCTCCTAGAAGAGCTTGTTACCACTTCAACAAATGAATAGTTTATTTCTTAATCATTAGATGTAAAATCTTGTAAATAGAGAATTATGGAGATAATACTACTCATATAAAACATTCACTAAGAAGTATGCAGACATTTTGAAGAGGACACTTGAATCGATTTGATTTAGTTATTCACTTTCGAAATTGAATTTCATCGATAGAATCATATATTTTTATCTTTATCTCATTGCAATATTGTTTTAGATATCAAAACAATTACTTATATGATGTTACGAACTTTTGCTTTCTTTATACGTCTTATCAACCTCCATTGAATGTTGTCCCAAAATGAAAAGAAGATCTAGTTGCTGGGTATAATATAATATCAAAGTCATGTTCCGGGTCAGCGGGTTTCGTCCGGGGAGGGCAGCAAAAAAAAAAAAAAAAAAAAAAAAAGGGGGGGGGGGGCTAGAAATCATGGGAGAAATGATACCTAAAATGAGGTTTGAATTATGTTAAGATCATGAAGATACTAGTGAGTTTGGTATATATATATATATATATATATATATATATATATATATATATTTATATAAATATGTATATATATTTATATATATACAGTATATATATAGATGTATGTATATATATATATATATATATATATATATATATGTATATATATATATATATATATATATATATATATATATATATATATGTGTGTATATATATATATGTATATATAGATGTATATATATATATATATATATATATATATATATATATATATATATATATATATATATATATATATAATTTTTTTTATGAGATGAAAACATGATATTAAGGTAAAAGATTTCAAGGCTTTTGTTAATTTCTATCACTGATGTTACAAGAAAGTTCTGTTTGCTTCTGCCTCTGTTTGTGTTAGCAGGGTACGGTATGTCAACGGCTGATGATTGGATTTTGGGGAAAATTACACAGCCCTCTCGAGACGAATAGCTCTAGGGGACCAAAAAACTGACGACCCATTGCATGAAAACATCACATCCATCAAGAAAGATATGCACCTTACACAATTTAAATATTTCACAGCAGGCTACGTATTTTTGGTGTTCTTGTGAAACTGATAATTTGAGATTAACTTTGAAAGAACAGATTCTAAGGGTATGATAACCTTAACCAGTTGTAGTATCATTGTTATAAAAACAAGGCTATTAGGAACTAGTGGAATTGTATCCAGTTCTGAACAGGAGCTGATCGGGCACAATTTAAATGTTTCAGAGCAAGCTACGTATTTTTGGTGTTCTTGTAAAACTAATAATTTGATAAGGACTTTCAAGGGACAAATTCTAAGGTTATGATAACCATGACCAATTGTAGTATCACTTATAAGAACATGACTATTAAGAATTGATAGAATTGTATCTAATTTTGAACATTTCAGAAAGCACATGAGATGATCGGGTCCACTTTAAATGTTTTAGAGCAAGCTAAGCTACATATTTGTGATGTTCTTTTAGAACTAATAATTTAGAATTAACTTTGAAAGGACTTATTATAAGGTTATAATAACCTTGACCAGTTGTAGCAGGCTATTATTTTTATAAGAGCATAACTATTAGGAACTAGTGGAATTTTACCTAATTCTGAACATTTCAGAGAGCACATGAGGTGATCGGAAAAAAATCTAAATGTTTCAGAGCA
>NC_090731.1:9846637-9859137 GCF_036898095.1 Palaemon carinicauda
AGTATGAAAATGGAATCTCTCCTCAGATACAGCATAGCTGCTAATTGCAATTTCAAATGATTAAAAAATGTAAATGTTCCACCTTTGACTTTTTCCTAAATTTTCCTTCTTAGCAAATTAGAACAACCAGAATAATGACTTTTATCCAGAAGAATTATTTTCTTTTCCTGATGCGTTCATAAAAGGTTATTGCCACTTGCTGCAAGACAGAGATCTTTGATAAGCAGAGGGTTGTGGTGGCCTATTGGAAACGTCCCTGCCTGGCGTTCTGCTGGACGGGAGATCGAGTTCTCTCAAGGTTCATAGTTTCTTGTAGTGTCTGCAACCTCGCCATCCTTGTGAACTAAGGATATAGGGTTTGGGGGAGCTTATAGGTCTACCTGCTGAGTCATCAGGGGCCATTTCCTGACACTCCCTGGTCCTAGCTTGGTTGAAAAGGGGATTTAGGCGTTGATCGTATGTATACATAGTCAGTCTCTAGGGCAATGTCACTGTCCCTTTCCTCTGCTATTCACGAGTGACCTTTAAAACTTTAAAAGAGTGGGGATTGGCACGTGGGATATTTCTCTGTTATGAATAATTATATTATTATTTTTATTATTATTACTAGCCAAGCTACTACCCTAGTTGGAAAAGCAAGATGCTATAAGCCCAGGGGCTCCAATAGGGAAAAATAGCCCAGTGAGGAAAGGAAATAAGGAAATAAATAAATGATGAGAATAAATTAACAATACATCATTCTATAAACAGTAACAACGTCAAAACAGACATATCCCATACAAACTATTAACAATAAAAGAAAAGTACCCCCCGCCCCCTCTCTCTCTCTCTCTCTCTCTCTCTCTCTCTCTCTCTCTCTCTCTCTCTCTCTCAGAGGGGGCAAGACTGAGGTAATTAAGACCGTGCCGAGATATATCTGGGTTGCATCATTTTCTGTCGCTTCGTACGGGATGGTGATTACCTAGCGAACTCTCAAGGTGCTCTTTTGCTGGGCTGTATATTCTGTAAACACTGTACTTCTTGCTGTGCTCAACCGCCCCCCCCCCCCCACATGCTTAAGCCAAGACCGTAAGGTCAGATTTTTTCCTGTTAGAGTATTTATTTCCTTATTTCCTTTCCTCCAACAGGGGAAAATAGTGAGGAAAGGAAATAAGGTAATAAACTAAATGAGAAGAAATTAACAGTTGAAATTAAATATGTTAAGAAGAGTAACAACATTAAGACAGATCTTTCATATATAAACATTAAAAAGAGACTTATGTCAGCCTGTTCAACAACAAGAAAATTTACTGCAACTTTGAACTTTTGAAGTTCTGCCGATTCAACTACCCGACTAGAAAGATCAATATATTGACAGTGATGTCACGTCCAAAGACAATAGGTTTGTGGGTCTTGGTAAACAAGTCAGCTGTAGAAATTAATTTACCCATCACAAATTATCTGGCGAATTACAAGAAATTACTATATAAGTAATGTTTTACTATTTAAATATGAGAAATGGCATCTATTCCCACATCACCAACAAACAACAACAACAAATGCAGCCATTTGTAGTCTACTCCAGGACAAAAGGTTGTGGTGACCTAATTGGTAACTACTTTGCCTGGTGATTGCCAGACTGGGGTTCGAGTTCCGCGCAAACTCGTTAGTTCCTTTGGTCACTGCAACCTCACCATCCCTGTGAGCTAAGGATGGGGTGTTTGGGGGAGCTTATAGGTCTATCTGCTGAGTCCTCAGTAGCCACTGCCTGGCCCTCCCTGGTTCTAGCTTGGTTGGAGAGGGTGTTTGGGCGCTGATCATATGTATATATGGTCAGTCTCTAGGGCATTGTCCTGCTTGCTAGGACAATGTCACTGTCCCTTGTCTCTGCCATACGTGAGCTGCCTTTAAACCTTTAAGCTTTTAAATATGTACTTAGCCATGCCTGGGGTTTGGTAATTTTCATCACCACGCGGATCACTGTGGATGGGTGATGGTGGGAGACTTTAGTCTGATCGCTCATAGCAAGCAAGCTAGTACAGCTTTGCTGATCACGGCGATACACAAACACTTTCACAACGGTAAGTGTCCTAATTCATCATTATATTTTGTTATATATCTTTTTTAATACTATGAACAGCATCCAATTCAACATCATGAAAAATAATACTTGATAAGTTTTGAGGAATTTCGTTGATTATTTGTGTGGGCAGAAATTTTGATCTGCTGAAAACGGAAACCAAATAAAAACAAAATAAAATCAGTCCTTTTTATATCCCATTGTATAATGAGATTTGTATAAGATATTAATGGGCCTAAGTCTATCAGCTGTAGCTGCATCGAATCAGATACATTTACTCCGAAATATTGAATTAAAAGCTAACAGCTAAAAATATATCAACTCATAAAATAGCTTTGTTGAAATAGAGTCTATCTTGACAAGACTTATTTTTAGGCTTTTCGATTTATTTTTGTTTTCTTTTTTTTTTTTTGAGAAATGGTAATTATATGAAAGGTATTTTATTAAAATTTTGCGTTTGTTCATCACCTTTGCTATAAACCTATATCATTGTTTATATTTCTTGAGTACACTGAACGTATTATTATTATTATTATTATTATTATTATTATTATTATTATTATTATTATTATTATTATTATTATTATTATTATTATTAGCTAAGCTACAACCCTAGTTGAAAAAGCAGGATGCTATAATCCGAAGGGCTCAAACAAGGAAAAGGTAACCCAGTGCGGAAAAGAAATAATAAAATAAATAAACCACAAGAGAAATAATGAACAATTAAAATATTTTAAGAACAGTAACAATATAAATACAGATATTTCATAGATAAAAATAGGAACATTTGTTAAGGCAGATATTTCATAGATGAAAAATAGGAACATTTGTTTTTGCAAAATGTAAATGAGCTTTCATTTTTTATATTTTAAATATGAACTATTTCATAGTTATCATGAGCCAATTTCTTTGTATTATTATTATTATTATTATTATTATTATTATTATTATTATTATTATTATTATATTACCTTCTAAGCTACAGCCCAAGTTGGAAAAGCAGGATGCTATAAGCCCAGCGGCTCCAACAGGGAAAATAGCCCAGTGAGGAAAGGAAACAAGGAAAAATAAGATATTATAAGAACAGAAACAACATCAAAATAAATAGCTCCTATTTAACTATAAAACCTTAAACATAACAAGAGGAAGAGAAATAAGATAGAATAGTGTGCCCGTATGGACCCTCAAGCAAGAGAACTCTAACCCTTTCTTAGATATTACACATCATTTTGAGAAGCATATCAAGACTTTTGAACACAGACTATACTTTTAATCAAAATATAAAAGGGGAAGAAATAACAACATAAAGCTATCGACTAAAACTCCTGTAACACAGACAACGAATCAGCCAAGATTTATCCTTTTCAATAAGAGACCTTTAAAAGAAACTCTTATGTTTAATTCTAACTCCATGATTAAATCACAGAGTATATGTTTCTTAATAATACAGCTGATGGATTATACAATATCGTCTTTAGCTTCCCAAATTAAAATTATACATTTTAAGTCTGATTTACGATGTCTAATACATTTTTTACAAGAAAAATAATGTTTTGACAAAAAAAGAAAAAAATACTTTTTTTTTTAAGAATTTAATTTCTACTAAAAAGAAAAATTTCCTAAACGAAAATTTTTTGGCCAATAGATTCATTTATTATTACTAAAAATTTCATTTATTTACCAAAAAATAATTTTTGACTAAATGAATTACAAATGAAATAATTTTTTTTATTAAACTATCATCTATTTTGGCCAAATTAATTTTGTACTAAGTAGTTCATTTATTGACCAAAAAAAAATAATAATAATTTTTGACTAAGATATATTTTTCTTACTAAAACTTTACCAAAGACCCGAATTTTCTTGTTTGAAACCCTGCCTGCCTTTCTGCGCACATGCAAACGCCAACTTAACGGGCCAAACAGACCAGAGATAAATGTCAAACGATGAATTAGAATCCAGCTACCGAGGCCTGGCCACGCATGCGCAATTACCCAGAAATCTCACCTGGCAGGTTGTGAAGACCCTCGGATGGATTAGTCAAAAGACATATCGCAGGACCAGAGATTCAGATCTTACATATTCATATCTTAATGTCACTGTGAGTCTTCTGATGCTTCGGGCTTGTTGTTGTTGTGTTGTTGTTGTTGTTGTGTTGTTGTTGTTGTTGTGTTGTTGTTGTTGTTATTGTTGTAGAACTGGTGTTTATTATTATTATTATTATTATTATTACAAGCAATGCTACAACCTTAGTTGGAAAAGCAGGATGCTATAAGCCCAAGAGCTCTAACAGGGAAAATAACCCAGTGAGGAAAGGAAATAAGGAAATAGATAAACTATCAGAGAAGTAATGAACAATTAGTATAAAATCTTGTAAGAACAGTAGCAACATTAAATTAGATCTTTTATATATAAACTACAAAAACTTCGAAAACAAGAGGAAGAAAAATAAGATAGAATAGTGTGCCCGAATGTAGCTTGTTTAGGTTTGTTTGTTATTCGTTGCTCTTCGGCTACCTACTTTTGATTTTGTATATGTACCTTAACTACTGTATTTAATGTGACTGATATTGATGCTACTTGTGTTGTTGTAGGGTTGTGGTGGCCTATCAAAAGCTTTCCTGCCAGGCGTTCTGCCAGGCTTGGGTTCGAGACCCCCTCAAGCTCGATAGTTTCTTTTGCGTCTGCAACCTTACCATCCTTGTGAGCTAGGGATGGGAGGCGGTTTTGGAGAACCTATAGGTCTGCCTGTTAAGTCATCAACAGCCATTGCCTGGTCCTCCCTGGTCCTAGCTAGAGGGCTTGGGCACTAATCATGTGTATATATGGTCAGTCTCTAGAGCATTGTTTCACTAGCTAGGGTATTATCACTGTCCCTTGCCGCTGCTAATCATGAGTGGCCTTTAATATGTATGATATCGTTTCTACCCATGTTGTAGTTTATTGATAACGTTGATGTCTATTTAAATATTCTTCTTATTACCGTTCTCCAGAGAGTTCGGAAGTTGCTGCAAAGGTTCAGGCGAAATAAGCCCCGGCCCCTGATGACGTCTTAGCCAATCACTTTGTCTCCCCTGGTACCAGCAGTCACAGTACATTCCCTTAAAAATTTCAAGCTGTTAACGGGGGAGACAACATGATTGGTCATGACGTCATCAGGGGGTGGGGCTTATTTCACCCGGAATCTCCAACAGAGTTTGTAGATTTGAGACAAAGTACTCAGAAGGATACTGGGAGTTAAATGGCAGGACAGGCTTAGAAATGAAACTATGAGAGAGATTACTTACTCAAGTGCCATATGTGGATGAGATCATCCTGAGGGGTAGATAGAGATAGTTTGGGCATGCTCTTCGCACTCCTCAAGAGAGATCAGTTCACCAAACGTTTAACTGGGCCCAGGAAGGTACTAGAAGAGTTGAAAGCAGTAGGCAAACATGGTTGAGGACTATGAAGCGTGAAGTAGGAGATGATGAATGGAGAATTTTTTAATTAAAAGCTCAAAGTAGAGACGACTGACGAAATCTAACCGAGGATCTTTGCGTCAATAGGCATGGGAGGAAATATTATGTATATATACATATATATATATATATATATATATATATATATATATATATATATATATATATATATATATATATATATATGTATATATATATATATATATATATGTGTGTGTGTGTGTGTGTGTGTGTGTGTGTGTCATGAGGGTTCACACAGGGAAACAAAATATGCATCAATTCAAGAAAATAAGTGTAAATATTTTTTTTTAATGTTTGTAATTTCGTCTATTGACTCAATATTTCTTCAATTACTACATTTTTCAGTATGAGGGAGCGTCCATGTGTGCGTTTGTATACATATCACACTAAACTAAACAAATAAATAAAACAAGATAAAATGTTATTAAAGAAAATAAAAAAAAAATTCAAAATTATATCTGCATCGTAAACTTACAAGGAAGAGACATAAGCCACGCTGACCATTTTTACTTACACTGCCTATGTGAATGTCTAGAAACGATTGAATTGTAGAATCTATTATACGAGCCTAGGTCTATTCTATCTTATTATTATTATTATTATCATTATTACTTGCTAAGCTACAACCCTAGTTTGAAAAGCAGGATGCTATAAGAGCAGGAGCCCCAACAGGGAAAATAGCCCAGTGAGGAAAGGAAACAAGAAAAATAAAATAGTTTAAGAACAGTAACAACGTTAAAATAAATATTTCCTATATAAACTATAAAAACTTTATCTAAACAAGTGGAAGAGAAATTGGATAGAATAGTAAGCCCGTATGTACCCTCAAGCAAGAGACCAGAGGCTATGATACTACCCAAGACTAGAGAACAATGGTTTAAATTTGGAGTGTCCTTTTCCTAGAAGAGCTGCTTACCATAGCTAAAGAGTCTCTTATACTGCCAGATAAATCCTGTGAACCTTCTTGTTATTAGCTCTGACGTTTTCAGTTAGTTTAATGAGAAAATCGGCGAATGATTGACGTTAAAACTCATTATTCGTCGGTTCTTGAAGTGACAGGTGCACTTTTCTTTGTTACAGGCGCAAAACTACTCTTACTTTTCCACTTCTTCCTTTCTCTATGTCTAGATGTATGTATGTATATATATATACATATATATATATATATATATATATATATATATATATATATATATATATACATAATGTATATACATATATATATATTTATATATATATATATATGTATACAAATATATATATATATATATATATATATATATATATATATATATATATGTGTGTGTGTGAGTGTGTGTATATGAATAAATATAAATATATACACACAGATATATGTACAGTATATAATCCCGATGTCACAGAAATAAATATATATATATATATATATATATATATATATATATATATATATATATATATATATTTTATATACATATATATGAATATAAATATAAATATATACACACAGATATATGTACAGTATACAATCCAGATGTCACAGAAATAGAATAAAAGGTCGTGTAATTTCAACACGTTCTTATTGTCTTACGTTATTAAGTAAAAAACGACCATACACACATATATGTATGCAGTATATATACATATATATATATATATTTATATATATATATATATATATATATATATATATATATATATATGTGTGTGTGTGTGTGTGTGTGTCGTGTGAGAATAACTGTCTCCACAACATATTATACTCATTTTGGTAAACAAATAAACACATAAAAAATTAGATACAATATGACGTTGTGGTTCTACATTCTTCTGATGTAAATCGAACAGCAGATAAATTTTGAATATCTCGTTCGCTCTTCATCTCACGAGGCTTCAAAACACACGGGCGTCTGTGAACCACTAGATGCAGTCTGCAGTAACATTAAGTACCCCATCAAACATCGGTAAGACCTCTTTGACAACAACTAACAAGTACCCAGAGTTATCTTTCATGGCAACCACCTCTCTTCTGACCAGGGTGACATAACATAAAGAGCTGCTTCACCTCAAGAGAGATTCGAATGTGAAGGTTTTCCAGCTTGTAAATTCTCGTTACTGAGAAAGGCGTTGAATCTAACTGGATAAATGAATATTATTGCTTGGGTAAAATACAATAGGACTCTTCAAGGAATAAATCTTTATAATCCCTTTCGCTCACTCGCTTCAATAAATAATACTGAGCAGTTTTCTCCAGATAAGGAGGAGAATTAGGTACAGTATATTGTAACTAGCATGTAAACAGCACCTCAAATGGTCATGGGGGCTCAGGGGCAAAGGCCCCTATAAAGCAAAGATTCATTTACAAAGTTGGGTTAGGTTAGATGTTGCTTCAGATCAAGTAAGGAATACTGATGCACCTCAAGTGGGACAGGGAATATTCATACCCTGGTAAGAATGTCGTTAAAAGGTGTAAAGGCAAATCATGAATGGCAAAGCCAAGGGATAGTGACATTGCCCTGGTTAGCAGGACAATGCCTTAGAGACTGACCATATATACATATGATCAGCGCCCAAGCCCCCTCTCCATCTAAGCTAGGACCAGGGAGGGCAAGGCAATGGCTGCTGATGACTCAGCAGATAGACCTGCAGGCTCCCCCAAACCCCTCATCCTTAGCTCATGAGGATGGTGAGGCTGCTGCAACCAAATGAACTAACGAGTTTAAGTGGGACTCGAACCCCAGCCTGGCGATCACCAGGGAAGGACGTTACCAGCAGGCCACCAGGCTACCTAAATATTTAGCTATCATATTTGACGGGTCACCTAGACTAATAAGAAGAAAACCTACGTATCTCGGAAGACTGGAGGCGAATTTCAGAACAGTTTTACGGCTACATTAAGGAGACGTTCGTTGTCGACATTTCTCCCTATTTGGCGCGCAATTTTTAGCGCGAATTCTCCGAGAGTCTCATTGCCTAACGACCGGATGTTTGTTTACCTGCCTGGCGGTTTTACTCTTTGATTTGGCGAGACAATTATGGTTGAAATAGCAGTGTCTGGCGTTCTATTGGACACGCGTGTGTGCACGAGATAATGACGTGCACTTTCTTTTTCATCGCAAATAAATAGCGGGTTGTGTGTTTGTTTGTGTGTGTGTTTATGTGTGTGTGCGTGTGTGTAAGAGAGAGAGAGAGAGAGAGAGAGAGAGAGAGAGAGAGAGAGAGAGAGAGAGAGAGAGAGAGATACATTCTCTCATATAAATGTTTCGAATATATGGAGACACGTAGATTTTAATGAGAGAGAGAGAGAGAGAGAGAGAGAGAGAGAGAGAGAGAGAGAGAGAGAGAGAGAGAGAGAGATTCTTCATTTATACAAATGTTTCGAATATATGGTTACACGTATATTCTAATTAAAACGATTTTCTATAAACAACCCGTCCATTCCATATATATGCCTAAATAACGTTTCAATAAAATTTGCATTGATGGAAATTAAAAGGCAGAATGAACTTATATGAGGATAACGAGATAGTTTAAATAGTTTTAATTTAGATTCTTCATGAAAATAAAGAGTTTTTAAAACTATCTGTTTACAGAAAACATATAAATAATAAATCTTCAAAGTACAAAATTTAAGCTTTGTTGAAATGTTCTTCGGTTTGCGACTGATTTTGTGAACATATTTGTTTTTTAGTATGATTATTTGATATAATTAACATGTTTAATTAATATTCTTACCTTTAAACTATATTTCATATTTACACATATATGGGATGTGTGATTAAGTTTATGATACCTTACGTGGTGGAGTGTTAGTAAACGAATTGCCTGGCGTTCTGCCAGACTCAAGCTCGATAGTTTCTTTGGTCGCTGCAACCTCATCCTCCATGTGAGCAAAGGATGTGGGGTTTTTGGGGAGCCTATAAGTCTACCTGCTGTGTCATCACCACCCATTATCTAACCCTCCCTGGTCCTACCTTGGGTGGAGAGGGGGCTTGGCCGGTGATCATACGTATGTATGGTTAGTCTCTAGACTCTAGAGCATTGTCACTGTTCCTTGCCTCTCTCATTCATGAGCGGCCTTTAAACCTTTAAAGGTTTAGAGGACACTCGCGAATGACAGAGGCAAGGGACAGTGACATTGCCCTATCAAGCAGGACAATGCCCTAGAGACTAACCATATATACATATGATCCGCGCCCAAGCCCCCTCTCCACCAAAGTAGGCAATGGCAATTAGACTTATAGGGTCCCCCAAACTCCCATCCTTAGCTCACAATGATGGTGAGGTTGCAGCGACCAAAGAAACTAACGAGTTTGAGTGGGATCCGAACCCAGTCTGGTGTTCACCAGTCAGGGGCGTTACCACATCGGCCATCATAAACCTAAATAATATCAATTCTGGGAGTATGATATTGAGGCAATTACTTGGGTAATCTGTCATAAGAGACATAAAGACATTCAGGTATAATGGATTGCATGGTGCGAGATCTCTGATTCTCTGATATTAGATTCGCCGTAGATAAAGTATCTCCCTCAAGATCCTATTTCCATTGTCCGCTTGATAAGGTCAAGTTGTGAGTTTGATTGATAAGGGTGGAAAAGTCCTTTTTTTTTTTTTTTTTTTTTTTTTTTTTTTTTTTTTTTTTTTTTTTTTTTTTTTTGTACGAACGAGTGCTTTTGGAAAAGATCATGACCCTATCCTTGACCTTAGATCCGCGTCTTGCTGGTGTATTATGACTTTGGGATGACCTTTGAAAGAAGATGAAAGAGAGATTATGTCTCGTATGGGTAGTCTATATTGTTTTGTAAGCAGCATATTCTGCTTCTTTCTTATTCGAAAGGGTATTAAGGAACGAATTGCTTTTGTTGTTTGTATTATGCACAAAAATGGACAGGTCGTGGAACTTCTGGTGATTAGAGTCCCTTCTTATCATTTCAACTAGTGGAAGTTTTATTGCATAGTATATATATATATATATATATATATATATATATATATATATATATATATATATATATATATATTCATATCATCATAAGCTGTCCCTAGTCCATTGCAGAATAAAGACTTCAGGCATGTCCTCTCACACTTGTCTGTGTATACACACACACACACACACACACACACACATATATATATATATATATATATATATATATATATATGTGTGTGTGTGTGTGTTTGTATGTGTGTGTGTATCTTTGTATAGGTTTATCTGTCTGTATCTGTATCTGTGTTCCCTTACAATATAAATACTACAGAGTAAATCCGAAGGCAAAACATAGTACTGATTTAAGACGAATATCATGTACACACAGCAACATTCGATTAGATAAACTACCATACCGCAATTAAGAATAAAAGCAAAGTCAAGCAAGAAAGACAATTTCTCATTTCTTTTAACACACTAATCATAAACATGACGACACTTCCAAGTCCAATTTTCACAATCTGTGGCTTCTTCTTACATTAGGTCAAAGAGGCCAGGGCCAGTGATGGCATTATCCATGATTTTATTGCTGGTTTATGAGTTTCTCTCCCCGGTAAGCTCCGCTGTTTTTTTTTTTTTCTTCTTTTTTTTATGATTTTACATTTGGTAGACTTACCAACCTTAACGAGAATTGTATGCATTATCCTTGAGAGTTGTGTTGGTAAACCTGATCATTATTATTATTATTATTATTATTATTATTATTATTATTATTATTATCATTATTATTATTATTATTATTATTATTATTATTATCATTTCCATCCGCTGTTTTTTTTTTTTTTTTCGTGATTTGAAATTTGGTAGACTTTCCAACCTTAACGAAAATTAAAATATCATCTTTTGTGGGTTGTGTTGGTAAACCTGACCATTGGATATTATTATTATTATTATTATTATTATTATTATTATTATTATTATTATTATTATCGTTTAAGCTCCACTCCTAGTTGGAAAAGCATGATATTATAAGCCCAGGGGCTCCAGCAGGGCAAAATAGCCCAGTATGTAGGGGAAATAAGGAAGTGAATAAACCACAAAAAGTAATAAACAATTATGACAAAACACTTTAAGAAAAATAACAGCATATATAAACTATAAAACGAGACTTATGTCAACCTTTTCAACATAAAAATCATTCGCTACAAGATAGATTAAACCTTTGGTTGTTGTTGATTTAAATGAAACTATTTATTTAATTAATCATAACATTATACTTCGCAGTAATTCAATATGAGAAAAATTAACGCAATCATTCTCTCTCTCTCTCTCTCTCTCTCTCTCTCTCTCTCTCTCTCTCTCTCTCTCTCTCTCTCTCTCTCTCTCTCTCTCTCTCCAAGTTGCAATCTAATCTCTCCTGAAATCTAATCACTTATCGAATCACGGAGCAAAATTTTTGTAAACAAATATACAGATTTTGGTAAAAACACACAATTGTTTATAGAAATTCACAAGAGTTTTTGCATAGATCCATTACAAAATATTGGTAAAAACTAACGCAGATTTTAGTAATATCAGCAGAATATATTGTAAAATTACAGACAATTTTTAGAAATTAGCAAATGATTTTAAGATTCCCAAAAGTCTTCTTGAATCCATTTTTCTTTATAAAAAAAAATGAACGCATTACTTTATAAAATAAGCAAACTTCTTTCTAAAACTCCTCACAATAATAAAAGTACACACACAAGTATTCAAAGAAATCCTGCCAACATACAAACGAACAAAATAACAGAACTAGAGCCATACATGGAATAAGGTGGCTATTACAATAAAGAATGACTTTGATTTTGTAAAATAAAGTCAATTAATTTTCCATTGGAAATATAAGTAAATATCTTTGTAATAATTCGTATCAGTAATTTTTAAGCAATTTGTTGTGGCCTGATTGGTAACGTCTCTGCCAGTGTTTGCCAGACTGGGGTTCGAGTCCCGCTCAGACTCGTTAGTGCCATTAGTGTCTGCAACCTTACCATCCTTGTGAGCTAAAATT
>NC_090731.1:9873321-9875821 GCF_036898095.1 Palaemon carinicauda
CTCCTTATAACTGGTTTTTAAGAAGCCAATAATGCTGAAACGTGATTCCATTCCTAGGGCCAGGGGAATGGCGGTGTATATTAGGACCGAGTACCCTGCTTCTCATAAGTCCTGCTATCAATGTGGATGTCATGAGATTCAGGTAATAAAAGTTTGTGGCAGGCATAACAACTTTTATTTGTGTTCAATCTACCGGAATCCAGACATGGAGGATTCTATCTTTGATTGTCTTCTTACCATTATGGCTAAGATACAAGAAGATGATAGAAAGGCTTCGTTTTGTCTTTGTTGGTGATTTTAATGCTCACCATAGGGAGTGGTTGAGTTCTATCTCTCCTACCAATCGCCATGGCTTAAGAGCTTTAGACTTTGCCTCAGAATCAGGCTGTGAGCAAATCATAAATGAAGCTACTCACAGGTCTGGTAATTGCTTGGACCTCGTATACACTGACTCCCCTGGCGTTATAACTAGTAAGGTTGGTTCTCCAGTCGGGACTTCTGATCATGCCTTGATTTCATTATTAGTGAAGACTGAGCAGCCTGTCCCTGATATATCATAATCTTGTAAAATTTATATGAAATCCCAAGCAGACTGGAATGGGATTTTGCATGATCTTTTGTGCTTGAATTGGTCACAATTATATAATAGTGTAGATCCTGTTGTCCCTTTGAATGAGAATCTAGTCAACATAATTGATAGGCGTATCCCTTCTCGTGTGCTAAGGTACCGAATGAAGGACAAACCGTGGTTCAATGATGATTGTAGACGTGCTTATTTGGAGAAGCAGGAGGCCTATCACCTTTGGAAGGGTAACAGATCAGATTTGACCTGGAACAACTATACTCAGCTTCGAGCTTTTGCTTAGAGAGTTTATGCCTCAACTGAAAAGGAGTACAATTTAATCATAAAAGAAACCCTCTCTGGTACAACTCAGGAACATAAATGGTGGTCTACCCTTAAATCTGCACTCTTTGGTGTAGATGCAACAGTTCCTCCTTTACTTAACCCAGATGGCTCAGTCACTCACTGTCCAAAGGAAAAAGCAACCCTTTTGGCTGATGTTTTTGACAGTAAACAGAGTAATGAAAAACTTGAACTTCCTCATTCCTGTTTTCCTGAGGCTAAACTAACTAGTTTAGCTTTTCGATCTCGTGAGATTAAAGCTCTGTTGATGGACCTTGATGCTTATGGAGGTGTAGACCCTAATGGTATTTTTCCTTTGTTTTTTATAAAGACAGCAGATTTCTTAGCTCCAAAGTTATCTGTTATTTTACGCAAGTTAGCAAGAAGAGGAGCTTTTAGCACATGTTGGAGAATTGGTAATGTTACTCCTCTATGTAAATGTGTTTGTGGTAGCTCAAGTCCCACTGATTACCGCCCAATTTCCATAACTCCCATATTATCTAAAGTTTTTGAACGTCTTCTGGCAAAACGTCTTAATAGGTTTGCTGAAGGTAATCATCTATTCCCTAGTTTGCAATTTGGTTTTCGGTAAGGCCTTGGAGCATGTGATGCCCTTCTTACAATCTCCAATGCAGTACAGAAATCCCTTGATTGTGGTCGGGAAGTTCGTATGATTGGCCTTGATTTTAGTGCTGCCTTTGACCGTGTTAATCATGAGGCCCTTGTTTTCAAACTGAAACAGTTGGGAGTGGGTGGGTCGTTTCTTAGCATTATTATTGATTTTTTAAGTAGTAGATCTCAAAGAGTTGTTGTTGATGGGCACCATAGTGAGTATAGGAATGTGATATCCGGTGTTCCACAGGGTAGTGTTCTTGGCCCATTACTTTTCATACTATATACACATGACATGTGGTTTGGCCTAGAAAATAAGCTTGTTGCATATGCAGATGATGCTACTCTCTTTGCATCAATTCCATCCCCTGAATGTAGATCTGGGGTTGGTGAATCCCTTAATAGAGATTTAGCTAAAATTAGTGCATGGTGCAAATTATGGGGTATGAAGTTGAATCCTAACAAAACTCAAAGTATGATTGTAAGTAGGTCAAGGACGGTGGCTCCTCAACATCCGGATCTCAGTATTGATGTTTCTTTAAATTTGTATGACTCTTTCAAAATTTTAGGCGTGATTCTTGACAGCAAATTTACTTTTGAGAAACATATAAGGTCTGTGTCTTCTTCAATTGCACAAAAAATTGGCTTATTGAGAAAGTCTTTTAAGATATTCGGTGATCAATCTATTCTGAAGAAGTGTTTTAATTCTTTTATTCTACCTTGTTTTGAGTATTGTTCTCCTGTCTGGTCTTCAGCTGCTGATTCTCATCTTAATTTGTTGGACAGAAACTTACGGTCTATTAAATTTCTTATTCCTGATCTAGATATTAATCTCTGGCACCGTCGATCAATTAGTTCATTATGCATGTTGCATAAGATTTTTCATAACTCTGACCATCCTTTACATTCAGATCTCCCTGGACAATTCTATCCTGTTCGTAATACTAGGCAGGCAGTTAATTCTAATAGCCAGGCCTTCTCCAT
>NC_090731.1:9883321-9888451 GCF_036898095.1 Palaemon carinicauda
CTCTCTCTCTCTCTCTCTCTCTCCTCTCTCTCTCTCTCTCTCTCTCTCTCTCTCTCATTAAAATCTACGTGTCTCCATATATTCAAAACATTTATATGAGAGAATGTATCTCTCTCTCTCTCTCTCTCTCTCTCTCTCTCTCTCTCTCTCTCTCTCTCTCTCTCTCTCTCTCATTAAATCTACGTGTCTCCATATATTCGAAACATTTGTATAAATGAAGAATCTCTCTCTCTCTCTCTCTCTCTCTCTCTCTCTCTCTCTCTCTCTCTCTCTCTCTCTCTCTCATTAAAATCTACGTGTCTCCATATATTCGAAACATTTATATGAGAGAATGTATCTCTCTCTCTCTCTCTCTCTCTCTCTCTCTCTCTCTCTCTCTCTCTCTCTCTCTCTCTCTCTCCCTTACACACACGCACACACACATAAACACACACAACAAACAAACACACAACCCGCTATTTATTTGCGATGAAAAAGAAAGTGCGCGTCATTATCTCGTGCACACACGCGTGTCCAATAGAACGCCAGACACTGCTATTTCAACCATAACTGTCTCGCCAAATCAAAGAGTAAAACCGCCAGGCAGGTAAACAAACATCCGGTCGTTAGGCAATGAGACTCTCGGAGAATTCGCGCTAAAAATTGCGCGCCAAATAGGGAGAAATGTCGACAATGAACGTCTCCTTAATGTAGTAGTAAAACTTAGGCAATGAGACTCTCGGAGAATTCGCGCTAAAAATTGCGCGCCAAATAGGGAGAAATATCGACAATGAACGTCTCCTTAATGTAGTAGTAAAACTTAGGCAATGAGACTCTCGGAGAATTCGCGCTAAAAATTGCGCGCCCAAATAGGGAGAAATGTCGACAATGAACGTCTCCTTAATGTAGTAGTAAAACTTAGGCAATGAGACTCTCGGAGAATTCGCGCTAAAAATTGCGCGCCAAATAGGGAGAAATGTCGACAATGAACGTCTCCTTAATGTAGTAGTAAAACTCAGGCAATGAGACTCTCGGAGAATTCGCGCTAAAAATTGCGCGCCAAATAGGGAGAAATGTCGACAATGAACGTCTCCTTAATGTAGTAGTAAAACTTAGGCAATGAGACTCTCGGAGAATTCGCGCTAAAAATTGCGCGCCAAATAGGAGAAATGTCGACAATGAACGTCTCCTTAATGTAGTAGTAAAACTTAGGCAATGAGACTCTCGGAGAATTCGCGCTAAAAATTGCGCGCCAAATAGGGAGAAATATCGACAATGAACGTTTCCTTAATGTAGTAGTAAAACTTAGGCAATGAGACTCGGAGAATTCGCGCTAAAAATTGCGCGCCAAATAGGGAGAAATGTCGACAATGAACGTTTCCTTAATGTAGTCGCAAAACTTAGGCAATGAGACTCTCGGAGAATTCGCGCTAAAAATGCGCGCCAAATAGGGAGAAATGTCGACAATGAACGTCTCCTTAATGTAGTAGTAAAACTTAGGCAATGAGACTCTCGGAGAATTCGCGCTAAAAATTGCGCGCCAAATAGGGAGAAATGTCGACAATGAACGTCTCCTTAATGTAGTAGTAAAACTTAGGCAATGAGACTCTCGGAGAATTCGCGCTAAAAATTGCGCGCCAAATAGGAGAAATGTCGACAATGAACGTCTCCTTAATGTAGTAGTAAAACTTAGGCAATGAGACTCTCGGAGAATTCGCGCTAAAAATTGCGCGCCAAATAGGGAGAAATGTCGACAATGAACGTCTCCTTAATGTAGTAGTAAAACTTAGGCAATGAGACTCTCGGAGAATTCGCGCTAAAAATTGCGCGCCAAATAGGGAGAAATGTCGACAACGAACGTTTCCTTAATGTAGTAGTAAAACTTAGGCAATGAGACTCGGAGAATTCGCGCTAAAAATTGCGCGCCAAATAGGGAGAAATGTCGACAACGAACGTCTCCTTATGTAGTCGCAAAACTTAGGCAATGAGACTCTCGGAGAATTCGCGCTAAAAATTGCGCGCCAAATAGGAGAAATGTCGACAATGAACGTCTCCTTAATGTAGTAGTAAAACTTAGGCAATGAGACTCTCGGAGAATTCGCGCTAAAAATTGCGCGCCAAATAGGGAGAAATGTCGACAATGAACGTCTCCTTAATGTAGTAGTAAAACTTAGGCAATGAGACTCTCGGAGAATTCGCGCTAAAAATTGCGCGCCAAATAGGAGAAATGTCGACAATGAACGTCTCCTTAATGTAGTAGTAAAACTTAGGCAATGAGACTCTCGGAGAATTCGCGCTAAAAATTGCGCGCCAAATAGGGAGAAATGTCGACAATGAACGTCTCCTTAATGTAGTCGCAAAACTTAGGCAATGAGACTCTCGGAGAATTCGCGCTAAAAATTGCGCGCCAAATAGGAGAAATGTCGACAATGAACGTCTCCTTAATGTAGTCGCAAAACTTAGGCAATGAGACTCTCGGAGAATTCGCGCTAAAAATTGCGCGCCAAATAGGGAGAAATGTCGACAATGAACGTCTCCTTAATGTACCTCGTAAAACTTAGGCAATGAGACTCTCGGAGAATCGCGCTAAAAATTGCGCGCACAAATAGGGAGAAATGTCGACAATGAACGTCTCCTTAATGTACTCGTAAAACTTAGGCAATGAGACTCTCGGAGAATCGCGCTAAAAATGCGCGCCAAATAGGGAGAAATATCGACAATGAACGTCTCCTTAATGTACTCGTAAAACTTAGGCAATGAGACTCTCGGAGAATTCGCCGCTAAAAATTGCGCGCCAAATAGGGAGAAATGTCGACAATGAACGTCTCCTTAATGTAAGTAGTAAAAACTTAGGCAATGAGACTCTCGGAGAATTCGCGCTAAAAATTGCGCGCCAAATAGGGAGAAATGTCGACAATGAACGTCTCACTTTAATGTAGTCGCAAAACTTAGGCAATGAGACTCTCGGAGAATTCGCGCTAAAAATTGCCGCGCCAAATAGGGAGAAATGTCGACAATGAACGTCTACTTAATGTAGTCGCAAAACTTAGGCAATGAGACTCTCGGAGAATTCGCGCTAAAAATTGCGCGCCAAATAGGGAGAAATGTCGACAATGAACGTCTCCTTAATGTAGTCGCAAAACTTAGGCAATGAGACTCTCGGCAGAATTCGCGCTAAAAATTGCGCGCCAAATAGGGAGAAATGTCGACAATGAACGTCTCCTTAATGTAGTCGCAAAACTTAGGCAATGAGACTCTCGAGAATTCGCGCAAAAAATTGCGAGCCAAATAGGGAGAAATGTCGACAATGAACGTCTCCTTAATGTAGTCGTAAAACTTAGGCAATGAGACTCTCGGAGAATTCGCGCAAAAAATTGCGCGCCCAAATAGGAGAAATGTCGACAATGTACGTCTCCTTAATGTAGCTGTAAAACTTAGGCAATGAGACTCTCGGAGAATTCGCGCTAAAAATTGCGCGCCAAATAGGGAGAAATGTCGACAATGAACGTCTCCTTAATGTAGTCGCAAACTTAGGCAATGAGACTCTCGGAGAATTCGCGCTAAATATTGCGCGCCCAAATAGGGAGAAATGATCGACAATGAACGTCTCCTTAATGTAGTCGCAAAACTTAGGCAAGAGACTCTCGGAGAATTCGCGCTAATATTGCGCGCCAAAATAGGGAGAAATGTCGACAATGAACGTCTCCTTAATGTACTCGTAAAACTTAGGCAATGAGACTCTCGGAGAATTCGCGCTAAATATTGTGCGCCAAATAGGGAGAAATGTCGACAATGACGTCTCCTTAATGTAGCCGTAAAACTTAGGCAATAAGACTCTCGGAGAATTCGCGCAAAAAAATTGCGCGCCAAATAGGGAGAAATGTCGACAATTGAACGTCTCCTTAATGTAGTCGTAAAACTTAGGCAATGAGACTCTCGGAGAATTCGCGCTAATATTGCGCGCCAAATAGGGAGAAATGTCGACAATGAACGTCTCCTTAATGTAGCTGTAAAACTTAGGCAATGAGACTCTCGGAGAATTCGCGCTAAAAATTGCGCGCCAAATAGTGAGAAATGTCGACAATGAACGTCTCCTTAATGTAGCTGTAAAACTTAGGCAATGAGACTCTCGGAGAATTCGCGCTAAAAATTGCGCGCCAAATAGGGAGAAATGTCGACAATGAACGTCTCCTTAATGTAGTCGCAAAACTTAGGCAATGAGACTCTCGGAGAATTCGCGCTAAAAATTGCGCGCCAAATAGGGAGAAATGTCGACAATGAACGTCTCCTTAATGTAGTCGCAAAACTTAGACAATGAGACTCTCGGAGAATTCGCGCTCAAAATTGCGCGCCAAATAGGGAGAAATGTCGACAATGAACGTCTCCTTAATGTAGTCGCAAAACTTATGGCAATGAGACTCTCGGAGAATTCCGCGCAAAAAATTGCGCGCCAAATAGGGAGAAATGTCGACAATGAACGTCTCCTTAATGTAGTCGCAAAACTTAGGCAATGAGACTCTCGGAGAATTCGCGCAAAAAACTGCGCGCCAAATAGGGAGAAATGTCGACAATGAGAACGTCTCCTTAATGTAGCCGTAAAACTTAGGCAATGAGACTCTCGGAGAATTCGCGCTAAAATTGCGCGCCAAATAGGGAGAAATGTCGACAATGAACGTCTCCTTAATGTAGTCGCAAAACTTAGGCAATGAGACTCTCGGAGAATTCGCGCTAAAAATTGCGCCCGCCAAATAGGGAGAAATGTCGACAATGAACGTCTCCTTAATGTAGCCGTAAAACTTAGGCAATGTGACTCTCGGGAGAATTCCGCGCAAAAAAAATGCGCCGCCAAATAGGGAGAAATGTCGACAATGAACGTCTCCTTAATGTAGTCGTAAAACTGTTCTGAAATTCGCCTCCAGTCTTCCGAGTTACGTAGGTTTTCTTCTTATTAGTGTAGGTGACCCGTCAAATATGATAGCTAAATATTTAGATAGCCTGGTGGCCTGCTGGTAACGTCCTTCCCTGGTGATCGCCAGGCTGGGTTCGAGTCCCACGCAAACTCGTTAGTTCATTTGTTGCTGCAACCTCCACCATCCTTGTGAGCTGAGGACGGGGTGGTTTGGGGGAGCCTTTATGTCTATCTGCTGATTC
>NC_090731.1:9888951-9896451 GCF_036898095.1 Palaemon carinicauda
ATAGTATATTGAGAATTGGGAATCTTTTTAGTCATTAGTTAATTTTTAAAGAGAGAGAGAGAGAGAGAGAGGAGAGAGAGAGAGAGAGAGAGAGAGAGAGAGAGAGAGAGAGAAATATGTAGTATTTGGGTATTGAAGATCTTTTTAGTCATTAGTTAATTTCAAATTTTTTTTATTTTATGTCACTGGTTGTTTTTTCTTTTTTCTAGAATACCGTCGATATGAATTTCATTTATAATTTGACAGGTTATCTTTATTATTCTCCTTTCCATTTATTTATTTATTATTATTATTATTATTACTTGCTCAGCTATAACCCTAGTTGGAAAAGCAGGATGCTATAACCCCAGGGACCCCAACAGGGAAAACAGCCCAGTGAGGAAAGGAAACAAGGAAAAATCATTTTAAGAGCTGTAACAACATTGAAATAAATATAAACTATAAAAACTTGAACAAAACAAAAGGAAGAGAAATTATATAGAATAGTGTGCCCGAGTGTACGCTCAAGCAAGAGAACTCTAACCCAAGACAGTGTAAGACCATTGTACGGAGGCTATGACACTACCCAAGACTAGAGAACAATGGTTTGATTTTGGAGTGTCCTTCTCCTAGAAGAGTTGCTTACCACAGCTAGAGAGTCTCTTCTACCCTTACCAAGGGGAAAGTAGCCACTGAACAATTACAGAGCAGTATTTAACCCCTTGGGTGAAGAAGAATTATTTGGTAATCTCAGTGTTGTCAGATGTATGAGGACAGAGGAGAGGCTGTAAAGAATAGGCCAGACTATTCGGTGTATGCGTAGGCAAAAAGAAAGTGAACTGTAACCAGAGAGAAGAATCCAATGTAGTACTGTCTGGCCAGTCAAATGACTCCTTAACTCTCTAGCGGTAGAATCTCGACGGGGGGCTGGGGCCCTGGCCAACCTACTACCTCAACATGATGAGCATTGACAATCGATTTGAATTACTTGGAATATCTTGAGACGAAAAACAAAAGATAATTTTTTTCATTATTAACCAGTTTTATTGTGTAAATGATTTTGGACTCTATGAAATATAGTAGCCGATTTTATTATGGTAGTTTTACAACACAAGACAATTAGGTATTTGTGAATAATTCTGTAATCTCATGAATAAAGGAGTTACCAATCTCAAAAAAAAAAAAAAAAAAAAACTGATAGAGTAATATGGAACACATTAGTAACCTGATAATTGTGAAAAGCAACGATTTACAATATTAGATGAACAGATGGAGAATTATATTAGGGATGAAAACAGGAATGGAGGCATAACCGTTAAGGCAAATTACAGTTATCTCTCTCTCTCTCTCTCTCTCTCTCTCTCTCTCTCTCTCTCTCTCTCTCTCTCTCTCTCTCCCATGAACATGAATCTGCTTCTGCAAAAAAATATTAAAAAGAATTTTGCTATGTTTATGGCATTATTATCATTATTGTTATCATTATTATTATCATTATTATTATTATTATCATTATTATTATTATTATTATTATTATTATTATTATTATTAGCTAAGCTACAACCACATTTTGAAAAATAGTATACTGTAAGCTCAAGGGCTCCAAAGTTTAAAAATAGCCCAGTAAGGAAAGGAAACAAGGCAAAATAGAATAGTGTGCCTGAGTGTACCCTCAAGCAAGAGAACTCTAACCCCAGACAGTGGAAGACCATAGTTCAGAGGCTATGGCACTACCCAAGACTAGACAACAATAGTTAGAATTTGGAGTGTCCTTCTCCTAGAAGAGCGGCCTACCATAGCTAAAGAGTCTTACTTATGACTGTATGTGCAATTAGGTTCCATCATATTTCTATTCCACTTCTATTTTTTTGAAGTTTTTATAGTTTGCATGTGAAGGATCTAATTTAATGTTGTTACTGTTCTTGAAATGGTTTATTTTTTATTGTTCATTCCTCTCTTGTATATTATTTATTTCCTTGTTTCCTTTCCTCACTGGGTATTTTTCCCTGTTGAAGCCCTTGGGCCTATAGCATCAGCTTTTCTAGCTATGGCTGTAGCTCATTTAATAATAATAATAATAATAATAATAATAATAATAATAATAATAATAATAATATGACCGTGATTCACTTCACCTGTGCCACCAAGTTTTCATGCAAAGATCAATTTAGAACTGCTGCCCAAAGCTTCACTATAGGAGTAAACCTATCAGGATGCCAGCTGAAAATGAATCAATCAATCAGGCCTTGTGGGTATCTTTTAAGAGATATTTGCGTTAGACAGAAAAGCCTGTTTCGTTCACTGTAATATATATATATATATATATATATATATATATATATATATATATATATATATATATATGTATATATATACATATACATATATATATATATATATATATATATATATATATATATATATATATATATTTATATATATACATATATATATATATATATATATATATATATATATATATATATATATCTGTGCATGACATACAAACATATTCATATATATTATATATATATATATATATATATATATATATATATATGTATATATGTGTGTGTGTGCGCACGTGTGAGTGTCTATATATATATATATATATATATATATATATATATATATATATATATATATATATAACAGCAATCAAAGGCTCTTAAATTCTTCAACTCCCCCACACTCCTTTGATTCACTTACCAGTACTAGCCTATACTCAATATTCATAACCTAATGAGGAAATGTGTATATATACGGGAAGCACTCGTGCATAGAATCAGGCCACAGTGTATGTCACCTTATCCTGCCTCGTTTTTTTTTTTTTTTTTTTTTTTTTAGCGATAAGCGAATCCTAAAGAGTTTGAGAAAGTCGTGGACATTAAGAGATCTTCATGATTACTAATTATATATACATTTCTGAATTCGACAGGAATATGTACACCCGTTGAGATACTACCGCTAGAGAGTTATGGGGTCCTTTGACTGGCCAGACAGTACTACAGTGGATCCTTCTCTCTGGTTACGGTTCACTTTCCCTTTTCCTACACAGACACCGAATAGTCTGGCCTATTCTTTACAGATTCCCCTCTGTCCTCATTCACCTGAAAACACTGAGATTACCAATCAACTCTTCTTCACCCAAGGGGTTAACTACTGCACTGTAATTGTTAGTCCTTTTGGTAAGGGTAGAAGTGACTCTTTAGCTATGGTAAGCAGCTCTTCTAGGAAGACACTCCAAAATCAAACCATTGTTTTCTACTCTTGGGTAGTGTCATAACCTCTGTACCATGGTCTTCCACTGTCTCTTGGATTAGAGTTCTCTTGGTTGAGGGTACACTCGGGCACACTATTCTGTCTAATTTCTCTTCCTCTTATTTTCTTAAAGTTTTTATAGTTTAAACAGAAAATATTTATTTTAATGTTGTTACTCTTCTTAAAATATTTTATTTTTCCTCGTTCCTTTTCCTCACTGGGCTATTTTCCCTGCTGGGGTCCCTGGGCTTATAGCATCCTGCATTTCCAGCAAGGGTTGTAGCTTAGCAATTAATAATAATAATAATAATAATAATAATATCTCTCATGATGGCTTATCTTTACTGCAAGGGATTATTTCGACTCAGAGGAATAGGTTCGAGTCCTTGTCCAACCAGAGGCATTTATCATAAAAGAATTTTTAGTAGATATATATATATATATTCCCAAGTTTGAATTCGATATGAAATCCCATTTATGGTTGATATATATGTGTATATATATATATATATATATATATATATATATATATATATATATATATATATACATACATATATGTATTATTATTATTACTTGCTAAGCTACAACCCTAATTGGAAAAGCAGTATGCCATAAGCCCAGAGGCTCCAACAGGGAAAATAGCCCAGCGAGGAAAGGAAACTAGGCAAATTAGATTTTTAAGAAGAGTAACTACATTAAAATAAATATTTCCTATATAAACTATAAAAACGTGAACAAAACAAAAGGAAGAGAAACAAGACAGAACAGCGTGCCCGAGTGTACCCTCAAGCAAGAGAACTCTAACCCAAGGAAGTGTGTGTGTGTGGTATATATATATGTTAAAATATACATATATATATATATATATATATATATATATATATATATATATATGTATATATATATATACAGTATATATATATATATGCATACATATATATATATATATATATATATATATACAGTATATATATATACATACAGTATATATATGCATACATATATATATGCATACATATATATGTAAAATATATATATATATATATATATATATATATTATATATATATACATATATATATATATATATATAAATATATTTGATGTATGGCTGGATGAATAGATAAATATATGAATGTGTGTCTATATGTTTAGATATTTATATCATTTTGCAACAGTCAATCCAAAGTAAAATATAAGTTCTTATCTCAATTATGTTGCACAAAGTTTATTTCTCCGGATTTAATTCAGTCCCTAGATAGTAAATAACTGCATCAGAGAATGTAATATTGATGAATAAATTCTATGGTAATCAAATATAAGTAAATCTCTTCTTGATGGTTTGAATTCTTATCAGCCATGTTATGTATTGAAGTCAGGCGATTAAAGAAAAAACCGTTTAATGTTTCCATATAATTCTGCATTGTGTGTCGTTAGAATAATAAAAAGGTTGGCGAATTTATAAATATTTTTACTCTTTAAGAAATTTAGGTTATACAATTTCTAGAAATAAACGGATAGATGTTCGTATAATCCCCCTTATATAATAAAGAGCAAGTGTCTGGGTATATATATATATATATATATATATATATATATATATATATATATATATATATACATATATATATGTGTGTGTGCTTGTGTGTGTGTATTTCTTTCCGGTCACGAACAGTGATATTGTCAGACGTATATGTACTCTGTCTCTCCCCATCCATCGAATTAGGGGTAGAGGGAATAGTCATACCTTGTTAAGAGGTGGTTGCTGTTGCGTGTGTATTTATCAAAGTATTTAACCGTCATTTTTGACTGGTAGCGTACACTAGTGTCAGTATAAAAGACTCACACGGCGTGTGACGTTATGTTAATAGTTAATTAAGTAAAATAGGACTGTTTACTTTTGGCTATATAAATTGTTCAGAATTACTTCAGCGTCGCTATAATATCTATTATACTCAATTAAAAAAAAAAAAAAAAAAAAAAAAAAAAAAAAAAAAGGCGCATTTGCATCGACTCGCAGCGGTGCCCTTTTAGCTCAGAAAAGGTTCCTGCTATCTGATTGGTTAGAATTATCTTGTCCAACCAATCAGCGATCAGGAAACTTTTCCGAGCGAAAAGGGCACCCCTGCGAGTCGGTGCAAATCCGCCTCACTAAAAAGAATTGACTATAGTTACATGAATCAGCATTGATATGTTTAACGAAATATACGATGAATGGGGTCGTGAGGTTATCCCAACAAGAAACAGGTTTTTGTTTTCTAAAAGGATTAAACTGTAGTCAGGTACATTTAAAAAAAAAAATAAATAAATAAAAAAAAAGAAAATTCCTGCTTCAAGTCAAGACGTGCATTGAAGCTGATAATTCATCATTTATTTCTGCTATAAATTAAACCAAACAGTCTTCGTTGTGCACTGTGCTTAAGAGCTGTTCAACAACAACAACAACAACAAATCCAGACGTTTCTAGGTAACTCCAGGGCAAAGGCCTCAATCAATTCATGTCTGGAGTTTGGCCAGTTTTCATCACCATTATTATTATTATTATTATTATTATTATTATTATTATTATTATTGTTGTTGTTGTTGTTGTTGTTGTTGTTGTTGTTGTTACTGGCTAAGCTACAACCGTAGCTGGAAAAGCAGGATGTTACAAGCCCAAGGGAAAAATACCCCAGTGAGGAAAGTTAATAATGAAATAAATAAATTACAAGAGAAGTAATGAACAGTTATTATAAAAAAAAAAACATTTCAAGAACAGTAACAACATTAAAATAGATCTTTCATATATAAACTATAAAAAGAGACGTATGTCGGCCTGTTCAACATAAAAAACATCTGCCTTTGAAGAGGTTCTTCAAGAAGTGACATTTTGATCCACATTTCCGTTGTCTGGAGGTTATACAAATACTCATGAGTTACATCTTTACATTTTGGTAATAATAAAAAAGTACTTAACGATTATACCAAAGAGGATACCTTCACATTACAGGTAACATTTGATGATGGGGATGCTGACATGGGAGATATACCCGAATTATGCAAGACTTACTGCGTTTCAAGTTCCATTTTGGTAATAATAAAAAAAGTACTCAACGATAATACCGAAGGTAGTGTGTAGAAATCACGAAAGCTGACACGTGATGAGTATAAAATTTATTATAGCCATGGAAGGAGAAATTAAAAGATTTGATTGTAGTTAGTACTTTCGTCCATTAGGGACATCAACAGACTCAACTATGAGAATACATATACAAAGAGAATGAATACGATGTCTTTGTATATGCATTGTCTTTGTTGAGTCTGTTGATATCCCTAATAGACGAAAGCGCTAACTCCAATCAAGTTTTTTTTCATTTTTCCTTGTGTGGGTATAATACATTACAGGTAATATTTCATAATCAAGGTGCTGACCGGGGAGATATATCAGAATTATGAAAGACAGTCAGTATTGAAGTCCGTAAATGGATAAAAAAAAATTAAAAGTTTAATTCTGAAAACTAAATTCGAACTACTATTGGTTCGCCGTATCATTCCTGTGAACTTGACCAAGTGACAATATATCAGAATTATAAAAGGCAGTCTATATTCATTAGAGCTACAGTCTAATAGAACATTCATTTTAGGATTATGTCAATGATGACAGTTCTTTTGCTTTTGAGATCATTCAGATTTTTATCTTTAAAGACCGTTTTGTATCTCTCAAAAATATTTTTTTTATATAAAAAAAAAATAAACTAAAAGTTATCCTATTGACGCAAAGGGTCTCGGTCAGATTTCGCCAGTCGTCTCTATCTTGAGCTTTTAAATCAGTACTTCTCCATTCATCCTCTCCTTGAGCTTCATTGTCCACAGCCATGTAGGCCTGGGTCTTCCAGCTTTTCTAGTTGTTAATTTTTCATCTTAAGATATTATCTTGAAGACCATAAAGACATTGACGCCATGAACAGCCACTGATACCAAAGGAAGCCTCTTGATTATTTCAATTAGTAATAACAGAAGTTGGCTTCTTGCTTCAAATATATGTATTATATCGTTACGTTGATATAAACTGCAATTATTCAAAATCTGTATACTATGCATGTCATACGTGCAATTAAAATCTTCAAGAAACATCTGCAAATACTCAGGAAACCTAAAACATTGACATCTGGAGTTTAATCTGTACAGAGAGAGAGAGAGAGAGAGAGAGAGAGAGAGAGAGAGAGAAGGGGAGGCCTCGTATATAATAAAGAGCAACGTGTCTGTATATATATATATATAT
>NC_090731.1:9901451-9908951 GCF_036898095.1 Palaemon carinicauda
TAGTAGTAGTAGTAGTAGTATTAGTAGTAGTAGTAGTAGTAGTAGTAGTAGTAGTAGTAGTAGTAGTAGCAATAGTAGTAGTAGTAGAAGTAGTAGTAATATTATTATTATTATTATTATTATTATTATTATTATTGGAATATTTTTTCCTGTTGGAGCCTTTGGGCTTATAACATCTTACTTTTCGAACTAGGGTTACAGCTTAACTTATAATGATAATAATAATAATAATAATAACAATAATAATAATAATAATAATAATAATAATAATAATAATAATAGCTGAGCTACAACCCTAGTTAGAAAAGCAGGATTCTATAAGCTTAAGCCCAAGGGCCACAACAGGGAAAATAGACCAGTTAAGAGAGAAAATAAGAAAATAGATAAACCATAAGAGAAGTAATCAACAATTGAAACATTTCAAGAACAGTAACAACATCAAAACAGATCTTTCATATATAAACTATAAAAAAGAGACATATTTCAGCCTGTTCGACATAAAAACATTTGCTTCAAATTTGAACTTTCGAAGTTCTATGATGTAACAATGTAGTTTTTCGAGTTTATACGAGACGTTGTATAACGTTTTCAGAAGCTATTTAAAGGTTTAATGGCCGCTCATGAATGGCAGAGGCAAGGGACAGTGACATTGCCCTATCGAGCAGGACAACGCCCTAGAGACTGACCATATTACATTTGATCAGTGCCCAAGCCTCCTCTCCACCCAAGCTAAGAACAAGGAGGGCTAATCAATGGTTGCTGATGACTCAACACATAGACCTATAGGCTCCCCTAAAACCCTCATCCTTAGTTCACAAGGATGGTGAGGTTACAGGGACCAAACGAACTAACGAGTTCGAGCTGGACTCGAACTCTAGAGAACGTGATGAGTAGATCTCATCAAACAGATATTTGGGGCAAGATTATGGATTACAAGAAATTTCATGTTTATTAATATCAACTTCCAGATATTTTAAAAGAATTTACTTGAATTATGAAATTAAAGATTTTTTTAAGATATGCTGTATTGATATTTCATAAGCACTGTTAAATTTTTTTTCCGTAAAATGGAATAAATGTTGCCAGGCCTTCATTGTTTTAAAAACAGATATATTTACGTAAACGAGTGATATTATATTCAGCAACCTGTAAAAATAATAACTAAGTAGGGTAAAATTACGGTCTCCTATATTTTACTGAAATACGGCTGAGAACAGTATATTTTTTTACGAAGAATTTACGTTTAAAATTACGACTTTTTAACAGTGTAGGAATGAACAAATCTAAGCACATGAAAATTATACGGTACATTTTTTTTTAACTATTGCGTAATTCTATTTGCTTTTTAATTCTCTGTTATGCGTACATACATATTGCTTATTAGTTTGCAAGATTAAATAACGTTTAAACTTAAAATCATCTTAAATCAAGAGAGAGAAATGGTCCTGTTTATTTCGTTTTTAATGTTTTTATATTGATTGTTGAACTTTAAGCCTAGGCAAGGGCCTTTTGTTAGGCGTCTAGACTTCATGTAATATGACATTAAGCAAAAGCATTTAAGGCTACAAAGGATATGGTCTATTGGAGATGCCCTCAAGATTGTAAATGGCATGATCTTAAGCAAGCATATTTACGCTTTCAAAAGGTATGTCTTCCAGGTAACATACTTTATCAAGACAACGGCCAAGGCTTATAACAAAAACTTCCTGGACTTTAAATCTTTAGACTTCAAGTCCTTCGAGAAACGCAATTAGGACTTTAAACTATTTGTCATTTATTAGTGAGCATATCCTACTTGAATAATACACTTAGACTTTCAGACTAAAAGTCTTTCAATAAGTGAACTTAGGCCTAATTGGTAAAGTCCCTGACTGGTGATCGCACTCAAACTCGTAAAGTCATTTGGTCGCTACAACCTCACTATCCTTGTGAGCTAAGGAGTTGGGTGTTTGGGGAGCTATAGGTCTACCTGATAATTCATCAGCAGCCATTGCCTGGCCCTCCTTGGCCCTAACTTGAATAGAGAGGTGGCTTTGGCAATGATCATACTTATATGGTCATTCTCTAGGCTGTGTTCTGCTTGATAGGGAAATATCACAGTTTCTTGCCTCTGAAATTCATGAGTGGCCTTTAAACCTTTAAAACCAGACTATATGTCTTCCAATAAAAGTACTTGAACCTTCAGTACCTCTGACTATAATTCCTTCAAGTAATACACTGGGGTACTAAGACTAAATGCTTCAAGGCACGTACAGTTGGACACAGTTCTTGGCACACCTCGCTCTGAGGAAGTACACCCTTTCACTCCATTACTGAGCGGAGAGTTCCTGTGTGTAGTCCAGCCGATTACTGAACTTTTATCTCCCTACATTTTTAGGTCTGGTTACTCGCAGCGTAGTAAGAGTGTGACATGATGCACTTCCTCAGAGCGAGGTGTGCCAGGAATTCCTGCATCCAACTGTACATTCCTTCAATAATAAAAAACCTCAGACCTGACAATAAATGTTCCAACGCATTTACTTACGTCAGAAGAGATGTACATTAATCTTACTTTGGATTTATAAATTACGGCCATACTCACCAGGGGCTTACGAGGCCTCTCAGAGCCCATGTGCAACTGAGGCAAGACCCTGAAGTTACACTTATTATTATCAAAAGGAGAGTCCAGCTCAATGAGTCAAGCTCAACTCTTACAACGCTGGAAAAGTTAAAGGGGTTGTACAGCAAGATGGGACAAAGGAACCGGGAACTGATGTACAGTAGAAGGATATAAAGTAGGTGCATCTAGGGGCCAAAGGGATGTTGCCAAGACATTGGAGAAACATTAAGACGACGTCTTGCAACCTTTGCAACAGAAACATTTAAAATCTTCCGACAAATTTATCTTATGACAACACACTAAAGCAAAACATTTAATCTTACAGATGGCTTACTTTATAGGAGGAAACTCTGGATATTGTAAATGACTTTACATTAAGAATGATATGGCTATAACACAATTAAAAGTTTCAAACAAAACCTAAAGGATGGATAATTGAGCCAAGGTCTATAGATCTATAGGTTTAAAGGTTGTTCGGAGATGGCAGAGGCAAGGGAGTGTCACTGCCCCAGAGGCGGACCATGTATACATATGATCAGCTCCCAAGCCCCCTCTCCACCAAAGCTAAGATAAGGGAGGGCCAGGCAATGACTTCTGATGACTCAGCAGGTAGACTTATAGGCTTCCCTAAGGCTCCTCACAAGGATAGTGAGGTTGCAGACATTACTATAAACTATTGATGTTGAGCGGGTCTCGAGCCAGAGCCCGGCAGAATGCTAGCAAGGGGCGTTTCCAATACTCCACCAAAACCCCTGATTAGAGCCTCCATGCTACATCTTAGCGAACTGATTTAGTTATACTAATTACAATACTTCTAGAAAGCCCACCTACACTTCCAGGCTAGAAACGCTTAAAGGTTTAAAGGCCACTCATGAATGAAAAGGGCAAGGGACAGTGACATTGCCCTAGCAAACAGGACACCGCCTAGAGACTGACCATATCCAGTATACATATGATCAGCGCCTAAGCCCCCTTTCCACCCAAGCTGGGACTAGGGAGGGCCAAGCAATGGCTGCTGACTAACCATATATACATATGACGAGCGCCCAAGCCCCTCTCCACGTAAGCTAGGACCAGGGAGTGCCAGGCAATGGCTGCTGAGGACTCAACAGGTAGACCTATGAACTCCCCCAAATCCCCCATCCTTAGCTTATAAGGATGGTGAGGTTGCAGCGACCAAAGGACCTAACGAGCTTGAGCGGGCCTCGAACCCCAGTCTGGTGATCACCAGGCAAGGACGTTACCAACAGGCCACGAAGTATTGTCTTCACGAAGCCTTAGCCTGCTTTGATACACCTCTCATCATATCTTTCGATCATTTTCCATCTAAAAAACTATTGTTTACTTATTTCTACTATTCCTATAACATGCAAGAAAGTTCCTTTAACCTACTATTCATTTTCTTTGTTTATTAAGAATGAAACTACCACGCCATCTGTTGATCTTTGCAAGAATTGCTTTAATGGTAATCATAGGTATTAACAATTTCAATATTATCATTGTAACGTTCAACTACGATTCAGGTCCTCCTTTTGGAGAAGATAAATCTTTGATTTAGTTTTCTTTAGTTATGCTTTCATTTTTGGCTAAAGGATTTTGTAACATTTCATGTTGTTTTTGTTAATAATAATAATAATAATAATAATAATAATAATAATAATAATAATAATAATAATAATCACAGCCACCTCTTCAGAATATGTTGTTTATAAACACTTTTAATTCCATGATAATAATAATAATAATAATAATAATAATAATAATCCCAGCCACCTCTTCAGAATATGTTGTTTATAAACACGTAATTCCATAATAATAATAATAATAATAATAATAATAATAATAATAATAATAATAATAATAATAACAAGAAATGTTATTGGCCAATAGGACCATCCAAAAAGACAGAACCTCAAAAATCCAAAGAAACTTCAATTCTCAGATGATAGATACCGACAGAAAATCCCTTAACGATACAACCTGCTGAGAGGCATTAGCTATGCATGTCCGTACTAATTTGTATCGGTACCATTGAGAGAGAGAGAGAGAGAGAGAGAGAGAGAGAGAGAGAGAGAGAGGAGGTCAGCTGACACGCTGACGTGCGATTAGAGGGTGTGTGTGTTGAGCTGCGTCCGACCAAACCGGTCCTTGGGGAAGGTGTGAAATTTTCAAAATGCCTTTTGGAGATTTATCTTTCTTAAAGTACGCACGAGAAATCCGTAGCTTTGCACGCCATGATTTTACCCATGCAGGATTTGAGGTTAAGTGTAGCGGCTTAAGAAAATAAAAAGTTAATTCTTGAAATTAACGTAAATTTACATATACTGACTTGAATGAAGAACACAATGAAATTAACGACGAAATCCTTGCGTAATTTACAGAGACCTAAGAAATATACATAATAATAATCTTACATACGATTGCACATTCAGTAACAAAAGTACTGGTATTTAACAAAACTTTCTTAAACTCCTCTTTAACTGTGGAAGAATTTACGAAGTGAGGGATATTAAAACATTCCTATTAACAAGCTTAAAGCAGAGAAACCTATAAATTCATTCAAATTTGATAAAAAAAAAAAAGTTTTGTCTACGCCGGGAAATCTTTAAAGAAAAAAAATAATTGAGTATTTCATATGTTCGTTCGCCAGACTGGGGTTCGAGTCTCGCTCAAACTTGCTAGTTCCTTTGGTCACTGCAACCTCACCATCCTTGTGAGCTAAGGAAGGGGGGTTTTGGGGAGCCTAAAGGTTTATCGGTTGAGTCATAGAGCAGCCATTTGCTGGCTCTCCTTGGTCCTACCTTGGGTGGAGAGGGAGTTTGAGCGCTGATCATATGTATATATGGTCAGTCTCTAGGGCATTGTCCGGCTTGCTATGGCAATGCCACTGTCCCTCGCCTATCCCATTCATGAGCGATCTGTTAACCTTTAAATACGAGTTATGTGCAGACACAAACTTGCATACAATTTCACACACTATAATGGTTTCAATGAACTGTTGGATAGTGATATTAGTGAGTGATGATTCAAATACAAATATACGTCAACGTTTAATACGCAACACACTACATTTAAAAGAATATTTACATATTTTCTGTATAATTATGGTTGTGTAACATCTGGAAATTATTCACTTCGAATTATATTGGTTTTGAGTATTCATTTCAAGCAACACTTAAAACCTCCTATGCCTTTTGACGCAAATGGCCTCGGTTAGATACCGCCATTCGTCTCTATCTTGAGCTTTTAAGTCATGTATAAATATTATTGCATTATTTGCAACAAAGAACCATTTGATCCCCTGAACAATACATTTGAAAAAAACCATATGAAGTCATTCAAATTTGGAAAACTCTTGACAATGGGAACATTTGTAACCAAACGTTTATTATTATTATTATTAGAGTAGTAGTAGTAGTAGTAGTAGTAGTAGTAGTAGTAGTAGTACTTGCTAAGCTACAACCCTAGTTGGAAAAGTAGGATGCTATAAGCCCAAGGGCTACAACAGGAAAAATAGCCCAGTGAGGAAAGGAAATAAGGATTAAATAAACTATAAGAGAAGTAATGAACAATCAAAATAAAATAATTTTAGGAACAGTAGCATTAGTAATCTTTCATATATAAACTATAAATACTTTAAAAAAGAGGAAGAGAAATAAGATAGAATAGTGTGTCCGAGTGTATCCTCAAGGAAGGGAACTCTACCCCAAGACATTGTAAGGCAATGGTACAGAATCTTATGGCACTACCCAAGACTAGAGAACAATGGTTTGATTTTGGAGTTTCCTTTTCCTAAAAGACCTGCTTACCATAGCTAAAGAGTCTCTTCTACCCTTACCAATAGGAAAGTAGCCACTGAACAATTACAGTGCAGTAGTTAACCCCTTGAGCGAAGAAGAATTGTTTGGTAACCTCAATGTTGTCAGGTGGATGAGGACAAAGGAGAGTGTGGAAAGAATAGACCAGACTATTCGGTGTATGTGTAGACAAAGGGAAAGTGAATCGAGGAGAGTAGCCACAGAATGAATACATTGCAATAGTTGAATAACCAGGACTCCTTTCCAGTTCGGATCGCTTTAATTGTTCCAACCACAGCCCCCCCCCCCCCCAATCTCATGATTCATTGCATCGATCCGTGACTGAAAAAGAATAATATAAAGACCGCTAATTACAGAATCTTATTTTAGTCTAGGAGAGTTTTCTATGTGATTCATGCATCCATTTGAAATCAGAATCTTAGAATGATCCTGAATGCACAAATGTCTCGGTATATTCTAGCAATTATTTTTTTTTTCTGTTATAGAAGCAAAATGGATTTCGTTTCACTAGAGGCGTAGCTAGGGATTTGGAGGTCCAGGGGGCTGAGTTACTAAACAGCCCCTGCCCTACTGGAGGGCAGGGACCATTTATGTGAGCCTATTTTTTCAAGATGGTTGGGAAGCATTGGAGAATTACAGGTAATTTTGAATGTATACTTATATAATCTTATTTACCTACTCTGCTTTTAGAAGGACCCCGCTCTTTGAAGCCCAGGTGATATTTTAAAAAAGCCCCTGCATATCATTGTTTGTTACAGATGCTGTTGGTCTTAGAAAAGCAATTCCACTTTGATAATATGTACGAACAATTAAACTTCTGTGCAACTGTATAACATAGAAAAATTTATAAATATTTTAACTATAAATTAATACTCATGAATCTCTGATCGTAGCCTTACTATACCTATATCAATCCAGAAATTAGAGAGGTACAGGTAATTGATGAAATGATAACTAACGCATTTCTTATTCATAAACATACGACACACAATTCTCAACGTGGCTACTTTCCTCTTGGTAAGGGTAGAAGAGACTCTTTAGCTTTGGTAAGCAGCTCTTCTAGGAGAAGGACACTCAAAAGTC
>NC_090731.1:9916451-9918951 GCF_036898095.1 Palaemon carinicauda
TCATTACAATCTCAAGAGCATTCAAAAAGAAGGCTTAAACCTTATATTATTATTATTATTATTATTATTATTATTATTATTATTATTATTATTATTATTATTATTATTATGTTGAGTTTGCTAAGCGCAAATTAATAGCACAAGGACATATTTGTCTTGTAAATGAACTTAATTTAATAATTATAATCAAATTGATAATAATCATCTACACAACTTATAACAAACACTGTTTAGAAATAATCGGAGGGTAGCCAACAAAACATCATCAGAAATCAAAGGCAAATATCATTACCATTATTATCATAACAACACGCCTTGGAATTTAATATATATATATATATATATATATATATATATATATATATATATATATATATATATTTATATATATATATATATATATATATACACACACAAAGAGCGAGAATATATAGACATGTACAGACACATTATATATATATATATAATATATATATATATATATATATATATATATATATATATATAGATAGATAGATAGATAGATATATGTAATTATATATACACACACACACTCACACACACACACACATATATATATATATATATATATATATATATTTATATATATGTAAATATATACGTATATATATACGTACACACACACATATATATATATATATATATATATATATATATATATATATATATATATAATGAATAGACAAGATTTTTGTGGAGTCCAATAATATATACGCACGCACACACACTTTCACACACTTATGTATGACACTATTTGTACGCATACATACCACAATCTAGTAGGCTGCTTGTTTCATTAAGGAAACATTGAAAGTAGAAATAGACACTATTTTAGGTGAAAGAAAACATACTGAAACTCTGAGTTTTTTGGTCTCCCAATATGTAAAATAAATAAACAAAAGTTATTCAGTTATGAGAAGATTCTCGCCTGATATAAATTAGTTTCTGTAAATAAATAACTATTTCAATCATTTAATTATTTTTCTGTTTATTTGTCGGTCTTAAAAAAAAAACTTGATTAAAAGTCATTCTTTTGGTAATTGAAAGTCTTCTTGGTCTGAAAATAACTTCTTTTAAATTCATTCTTTTAGTCATTGAAAGTCTTTTTGATCTGAAAATAACTTTTTTAAAGTCATTCCTTTTGTAATTGAAAGTCTTCTTGGTCTGAAATAACTTTTTTAAAAGTAATTCTTTTAGTAATTGAAAGTCTTCTTGGTCTGAAAATAACTTTTTTAAAAGTCATTCTTTTTGTAATTGAAAGTCTTCTAGGTCTGAAAATAACTTGATTAAAAGTCATTCTTCTTGCAATTGAAAGTCATCTTTTAGTAATTGAGTCTTATTGGTCTGAAAATAACTTTTTTAAACGTCATTCTTTTAGTAATTGAAAGTCTTCTTGGTCTGAAAATAACTTGATTAAAAGTCATTCTTTTTGTAATTGAAAGTCGTCTTTTAGTAATTGAGTCTTCTTGGTCTGAAAATAACTTTTTTAAAAGTCATTCTTTTAGTAATTGAAAGTCTTTTTTGTCTGAAAATAACTTTTTTTAAATTCATTCTTTTAGTAATTGAAAGTCTTCTTGGTCTGAAAATAACTTTATTAAAAGCTATTATTTAGTAATTGAGAGTCATCTTGGACTGAGAATAACTTGATTAAAAGTCATTCTTTTAGTAATTGAAAGTCTTCTTGGTCTGAAAATAACATAAGGCATTCTTTTAGTAATTGAAAGTGTTCTTACTCTGAAAATAACTTGATTAAAAGTCATTCTTTTAGTAATTAAAAGCCTTCTTGCTCCGAAAATAACTTGATTAAAAGTCATTCTTTTAGTAATTGAAAGTCTTCTTGGTCTGAAAAGAACTTAAGTTATTCATTTAGTAATTGAAAGTGTTCTTACTCTGAAAATAACTTGATTAAAAGTCATTCTTTTAGTAATTGAAAGATTTCTTGCTCTGAAAATAACTTGATGAAGACATTATTTTAGTAATTGAAAGACTTCTTGACCTGAAAATTATTTGATTAAAAGTCATTCCTTAACTTGATTAAAAGTCATTCTTTTAGTAATTGAAAGTTTTCTTGGTCTGAAAATAACTCTAGGAAATGTAATTTATTTAGTGATCGTATTGATGTATAAGTATCTTTAATTAAAACATATATTCATTATTATCGTTATAAAGATTTTAAAATCCCATTGCAAAGAAAACTATTTTAGTAGGAGCAAATTACTTTTCATCAAGTTTTTCCTTATTGATTATATAGTTATATGCGATATAGTGGCATTGTTTCTCTCAAGGAGATCAATATTTTGCGCTGTAACTCAAGTAGACATATCTTTCACTTTATGTTACTCAAGAATAGAAAGGTAGTTTTAATTTATGTATGTACCCTCACACGCAATTACATATATGTGTAAGTATTTATGTATATATATATATATATATATATATATATATATATATGTATATATGTATATATATATATATATAT
>NC_090731.1:9926451-9928951 GCF_036898095.1 Palaemon carinicauda
CCTCGTCAGTTCTGTATTATTATTCCTTTTAAGTTTTTAAATAAAATGTTTTAATGGATTCTTAGTATCCTTTATAATCAAATGATGTTTTTATTTCCATTTTTATTTTTATCATCATTGATATGTGGATGAGATCATGATGAGGTGTAGATGGAGATGGTTTGGGCATGCTTTTTGCACTCCCCAAGAGAGATTAGATCACCAAACGTTCAGCTGGGCTCCACAAGGCACTAGAAGAGTTGGAAGACCCAGATCTACATGGCTTAGGACTATGAAGCGCAAAGTAGATGATGAATGGCGATGCATTGAATTAAAAGCTCAAGATAGAGACGACTGCATGGCGAAACTAACCGAGGCCCTTTGAGTCAATAGGCGTAGGAGATGATGATGATGGTGAATAGTAAATGTTTATTGTTGGAGATATTTAACAGCGAGGGAACTTAGATGAAAATTATTTTGTATTGCGGTAATATTCAGGGGACGTGTGTGTATATATATATATATATATATATATATATATATATATATATATATATATATTAGTTATTTTCTTTTAATTCTATATTCAGTAACGCAGACAATAGTCGTAAGATGATAATAGTATGAGAGTCGGTATATTTGTAATTTTTCAAAGGAAACTCGGATATTTTAACCAGATCTATGATAACTTTCTTTGTATTAAAAAAAAAAATTTAACATTGTTATAAATTTTATTTTTACTTTGTAGATAAATTTATATATACCGTACGCGGAAAAATTCATATATACTTTTTCTTTTACTTAGATAAATTATTGTTAAGAAAATTTTTAGTGTTTTTTTACAGGATGGCTCCAATTTCGTTAGATGTTATAGTAATTCGTTAGAAAATATAATTTTCAACTGAACTAATCAACTATTATTATTATTATTATTATTATTATTATTATTATTTATACTTGCAGTAATGGTATTTCTATTACTCTGCATAATATTCTTTGGGAAAATATTTAGAATAATTCAAAATATCAGAAAGAGATAAGTACATTAATGTGTGTAAAATTCATTCAGTAAAGATTGAAAGCGACGTATGAATAATATGGGAAGAAAATACTTAAGATTGAATGAATCAGAATGCGAGTTTGGAAAGCTCACATTTTGAGGATTGATGATACAATCTGTTAATATTCCAGGCGAAATAAGCCCCACCCCCTGGAGACGTCATAGCCAATCATGTTGTCTCCCGCATCAACAGCGGTCACAACACATCCCCTCAAAGTGATTATAGATTAGTATAGTTTGAAATTTGCGAGGGAGAAAATGTAATTGACTATGACATCATAAAGGGGTGGGGCTTATTTTGCCCGGGATCTTTGTGGCGCCTATGGTATGTAGAGACCTTGAAATCTTGGAGTTACATTATACCATGCCAATTATGTTACCAGACCATTGCTCACATGATCTACTGTGTTACTTGTAAAAAACACTAGATATGTTGAAGCCAGTTTATTGTATCCAATACAGTACACCTTATTCAGGTCACTCTCGAGCAGCTTAAGGTGTCCAATACCCATTCAGGTCACTTTCGAGCATCTTATGGTGTCCAATACATCTTATTCAGGTCACTCTCGAGCATCTTATGGTGTCCAATACATCTTATGCAGGTCACTTTCGAGCATCTTATGGTGTCCAATACATCTTATTCAGGTCACTCTCGAGCATCTTATGGTGTCCAATACATCTTATGCAGGTCTTTCTCGAGCAGCTTAAGGTGTCCAATACCCATTCAGGTCACTTTCGAGCATCTTATGGTGTCCAATACATCTTATTCAGGTCACTCTCGAGCATCTTATGGTGTCCAATACATCTTATTCAAGTCACTCTCGAGCATCTTATGGTGTCCAATACATCTTATTCAGGTCACTCTCGAGTAGCTTATGGTGTCCAATACATCTTATTCAGGTCTTTCTCGAACAGTTTAAGGTGTCCAATACCCATTCAGGTCACTTTCGAGCATCTTATGGTGTCCAAACATCTTATTCAGGTCACTCTCGAGCATCTTATGGTGTCCAATACATCTTATTCAGGTCTTTCTCGAGCAGCTTAAGGTGCCCAATACACATTCAGGTCACTCGAGCAGCTTATGGTGTCCAATACATCTTATTCAGGTCACTCTCGAGCAGCTTATGGTGTCCAATACATCTTATTCAGGTCACTCTCGAACAGCTCATGGTGTCCAATACATCTTATTCAGGTCACTCTCGAGCATCTTATGGTGTCCAATACATCTTATTCAGGTCACTCTCGAGCATCCTATGGTGTCCAATACATCTTATTCAGGTCACTCTCGAACAGCTCATGGTGTCCAATACATCTTATTCAGGTCACTCTCGAGCAGCTTATGGTGTCCAATACATCTTATTCAGGTCTTTCTCGAACAGCTTAAGGTGCCCAATACACATTCAGGTCACTCTCGAGCAGCTTATGGTGTCCAATACATCTTATTCAGGTCTTTCTCGAACA
>NC_090731.1:9943951-9946451 GCF_036898095.1 Palaemon carinicauda
TGACCGAATGCCCCACACATACTAGTGAAAGAAATAGATATCTGTTTGAGGCTCGAGATGAGGATGGTAGGGTCATCCTTGCCAAGATTCTTGGACGTGATGTGTCCTACCATGCTAGTGGTATTTCTAGCTTTATTTCAGAAGCAGGTCTTCTGAAAGATATTTAACTTTTAAAATGATATCTTTGCTTTCATGGTTTTAAGTGAATATTCTATCATTTTGTCAATGACCTTGGATGTAAGGTTTCCAAAAAAATCTCAAATCTCAAATTGCCTTAGTTTTGATTTTCAGCAAATGTTAATTATATACTGCGTGAGTACAATCTTGCAAAGTATATACCAGAAACGATTATGCTGTTGTTTTTACCCAATGTTTAATTAATCTGATGCAAAACATTTAGATTTAATAATCACACACGAGACTTACCAAAGCTCATTGCTGGCCATAATTCAAGTAGCTAATTGTCGTAAATGCAGCTAGTTTTTATCCAACTCAACCAGTTAACTTTGAGTCCTTTGTAATTCAGCAGACAAATTTATAAGACCTTAGGTATTTAACTAAAAGAACTCGTCTTGAAACCCAAATTTCACTCGTTGCATGGATTATTGTATTACACAAAAACCCAAGCATTGCCCTAAAGAAATGATATTGCACCATCAGTTCAAGATGGCTGCTGAAGCAAGCCAGTCTAAAATATTAATTAGTCCAGCCTTTTATTCTAGAGGTCAGTTGTGTGATCATTGTAATTGGCTGGACTGCGTCTATATTAGGAAGTATTGTATTTCTCCTTTTCTTGATAATTCAAATATACTGTAAAGCCATTATAAAAAGATGAGTTGATGATATACGAATTGCATTAGTGTACCTGTGTTTCATAAACTAAGATGAGAGGAAGATGAGGATAAATAAGATTCATTCTTCACAACATAGGCCAAAGACTGCCTTGTGAATAGTCTTGAACAATAACATCGACCTGACATCTAGTAAATATGGAAGCTCAAAATTCCCATCCCATCCGATCTCCATTTTATTAACATTTATTCACATCACATCACAATACGTGCTCGTCCCCCCACCCCCAAGACAATCGACACTCCAAGAGGCTAGTATTAATAAGAGACAAGAGGCACGCACACGAAGACAAGAAGCAAAAGAACAAACCGAGAAACAAGACCATAAAAAAAGAGGAATAATGAAAACTAAAGTTGTCTTCGTATGAATTGAAGCAGTGGTCTGCCAGCCAGAACTCGCCTCTTCAACAGGACCGAGAAGAAACGAGGGGACTCGAGCCTCAGTACTTCAGGGTTCAAGTACCACCACACCAGATGTCTATTTGCCTCTGCGGGTGCGCTGCGCTCGCCTTCGTGGGCGTCAGCGGGCGTGCACAGCATTGTTTAGATGAGAGAGAGAGAGAGAGAGAGAGAGAGAGAGAGAGAGAACGTTCTCTGCATGCTGAGAATTAGGTGGTATTTAGATATTGGAGATTAATGCATGTATTGTATGAGAGAGAGAGAGAGAGAGAGAGAGAGAGAGAGAGAGAGAGAGAGAGCGTTCTCTGCCTGCCGAGAATTAGGTGGAATTTACATACTGGACATTATTTCATGTGTTGTATGAGAGAGAGAGAGAGAGAGAGAGAGAGAGAGAGAGAGAGAGAGAGAGAGAGAGAGAGAGAGAGAGCGCGGTCTCTGCATGCTGGGAATTAGATGGTACTTCCTACTGAAAAAGAACAAACCTATGTTGAATTTTTGAGACAAATAAAACCCTTGACCCTGTTTATTGATTCGATTTTAACAGATTTTAAAAGGATGAGGAATGCGAGCAACTCAATTTCTATCATGCTTGAGGGTATACTCGGGCACACTTCGATCTTATTTCTCTTTCTCTTGTTTTGTTAAAGTTTTTACAGTTTCCATAGGAGATAATTATTTTAAAGTTACTGTTCTTAAAATATTCTATTTTTCCTTGTTACATTTCCTCACTGAGCTATTTTCCCTGTTGGAGCCCTTGGGCTTCTAGCATTCTGCTTTTCCAACTAGGATTATAGTTTAGCAGTTAGTAACAACAACAATAATAACAATAACAATAATAATGATAATGATAATGATAATATAACGATAACGATAATGATAATGATGATAAGGATAATAATAATAATAATAATAACAATAATAATAATAATAATAATGTTCTAAATATTGTTGCTTCTTCAATTTTTGTCAATGATAGACACTAGACATTAGTTTATGGAGAGAGAGAGAGAGAGAGAGAGAGAGAGAGAGAGAGAGAGAGAGAGAGAGAGAGAGAGAGAATGTGTGTGTGTGTGGTATGCTATAATGAAGAATCTATCAACAATTGGAAATAAAATCATTTGTTTATACATTAGCACGTTTGCCAATATTTCAGAGGAAAAATGAATAAGAGAAAACAAGAAAGATGTCATAATCTAAAGTAAGTACTTTTAAATTTGGTCTTATGTATACGCATATCGAGATATGTAGGT
>NC_090731.1:9951451-10048951 GCF_036898095.1 Palaemon carinicauda
AAAATTATAAAAAATAATTCTAATAACTTTTTGGGCTTTTGAAATTTATTTAGCTGGACGATATAAATAGCTTTTTAACTGACTAAAAAGTAGAACTCTTACTAAGACAAGAGCTGGAAGCACCAATTGGCCTATGAGAAGAAATAAAAACGCAAAATCAAATACACTTCTTTACATTGAAACCTGAATTCGTGACAGTTTAATCATTTCAAGTATTTAACAAGATGCATAAGATTTTTCATAACTCTGACCATCCTTTACATTCAGATCTTTCTGGACAATTCTATCCTGTTCGTAATATTAGACAGGCAGTTAATTCTAATAGCCAGGCCTTCTCCATCATGAGGGTCAATACTACACAGTATTCTAGAAGTTTTATTCCAGCTGTTACCAAGTTGTGGAATGATCTTCCTAATCGAGTAGTTGAATCAGTAGAACTTCAAAAGTTCAAAGTTGCAGCAAATGTTTTTATGTTGACCATATCTGTTTTGACGTTGTCACTGTTTTTAGAATGATTTAATGTTAATTTATTCTCATCATTTATTTATTTCCTTATTTCCTTTCCTCACTGGGGTATTTTTCCCTGTTGGAGCCCTTGGGCTTGCAGCATCTTGCTTTTGCAACTAGGGTTGTAGCTTGGCTAATAATAATAATAATAATAATAATAATAATAATAATAATAATAATAATAATAATAATAATCTGTTTAAACCAGAGACGATTTCCCTAAATATAATTATGGGTCTTAAGTTATCAATTTTCATACGTATTTCATCGTTTCTGAAATGCTCACTTCAGGAGATTTTTTTGAGAGGTGCAAATTTCTCAGAGACAGTTTCCAAAACTTTCCTATAAACAAAAACTGTTTCGTCATTCAGCTATAGTATCAGCGTCTTGGAGAGTTAGATTTAACAGTGTTAATATCCATACCACTGACAATACCTTTTGATAGAATTATTTATTCAAAAACTGTTGCTGACGAAGACAATTCGGAGAAATGTATTTTTCTACGATGATAAAATAAGATTTTCTCTCTCTCTCTTTTTTTCTCTCTCTCTCTCTCTCTCTCTCTCTCTCTCTCTCTCTCTTCCTTAATTAATGTATTCATATCTATTCGAATACATCAACTTTCGTAATTCTCTCTCTCTCTCTCTCTCCTCTCTCTCTCTCTCTCTCTCTCTCTCCTTAATTAAAAGCGTAAAATCTCCTTAATCAATGCCAACCTAGGTAATTTCTCTCTCTCTCTCTCTCTCTCTCTCTCTCTCTCTCTCTCTTCCTTAATTAATGTATTCATGTTAATTCCAATACACCAACACTCTCTCTCTCTCTCTCTCTCTCTCTCTCTCTCTCTCTCCTTTATTAAAAGCGTAAATCTTCATAATCAATGTCAACCTAGGTAATTTCTCTCTCTCTCTCTCTCTCCTCTCTCTCTCTCTCTCTCTCTCTCTCTTATTCCTTTATTAAAAGCGTAAAATCTCCTTAATCAATGTCAACCTAGGTAATTTCTCTCTCTCTCTCTCTCTCTCTCTCTCTCTCTCTCTCTCTCTTATTCCTTTATTAAAGCGTAAAATCTCCTTAATCAATGTCAACCTAGGTAATTTCTCTCTCTCTCTCTCTCTCTCTCTTCTCTCTCTCTCTGGGTGATAACTCGCATGCATGCATAGCGTGCAATGATTGATTAGTTACTGTGATCGAGCATACCAATCAAGCAATCAACGTACGTCATGCAGCGCAGCCATCATCGTCTCTGTATGTTTAGACGAATTATACTTCAGCCAATCGAATGAAATGTCAGATTTGTTCATCTCGAGATCTCTTTGTGAGAATTAACCCCGGGCTCCTCTTTCGTGTTCGTAACATCTAACTGACGACTTACTTACGTACATATTGCATCTCTGGTCCTCGTTTCGTGCGCAATTATTGTTTTCTTTTTATTGTATTCCATTATTCAATCATACGATTCTTTAATTTCAACTATTTTGAGTGTTTAACTGTTTTATTTTTATTATATTCCATCATTCAATGATACGATTCTTTAAAATTATTTTGATTTTTACTATTTTCAGTGTCTAATTGTTTCTTTTATATATATATATATATATATTATATATATAATATTCAGTATTCAATACTACGATTCTTTGAAATTATTTTGATTTTTACTATTTTTAGTGTCTAATGGTTTTCTTTATATAATATTCCATTATTCTATAATACGATTCTTTAAAATGATTTTGATTTGTACTATCTAAACGTGCCTAATCTAATCATTCGTCTATTGTTTTAAACCCTTTTGCAATCAGCTATTTAGATAAGTGGTGTTAGCAAAGGGGTCTATTTTAGTAAAGTTTTGAAATTATATTTCAGTATTCAATAATACGATTTTTATAGTAATTTTGTTTAGTACTATTTAGAAAGTGTCTAATCATTCGTCTATTTGTCTTTTCTTTTTTGCAAATATAGTATTTAAATATCTTGTTGTTTGCATATTATTATTATTATTATTATTATGATAATGATAATGATAATGATAATGATGATGATGATGATGATTATTATTATTATTATTATTATTATTATTATTATCATTATTATTATTATTATTACTTGCTAAGTGTAGACAACCCTAGATGGAAAAGTAGAGGATGCCACAAGCCCAAGGGCTTACAAGGGCGCACAATTATGTGAAAGAAATCCATTTTAGTGAAGATAAATACCTACAAATCTTTAAAACATTGTCGTTTTCAAGTTTGATTTCCTGGAAACATCCGGCCCAATGTTAACAAGTAGATAAAGCATAGAAAGAAGGTATATTAGTTAAAACACCGATGGAAGAGTGTACAAACTCCTCCAAGGGGAATGAAGTGATTTATCCTTATTGCCGTATTCTGTGATACACTAGACTGTCTCTAACAAATTCAAAGGACATCAGGTCATAATTCTGGGAAGCTATGAAGTATCAGATCATTCATCATTTTACAGCTGGGGTTCCAAACTTTTTTTTTTTTTTTTTTTTTTTTTTTTTTTTTTTTTTTTTTTTTTTTTTTTTTTACTCCTTGGGCATCTCTCCTATATAGCAAAGGTATATATATATATATATATATATATATATATATATATATATATAGCATATATATATATATATATATATGTATAAACAATAAATACCTCTTAACATGGAATTCACTCTGCCTCGGGATCAGAGACTCAAGGGGGAATTAACTTTATGATAATAGCTTCTGGTAGGGCAGGGCTTCGAACTCGGACCCAGGAAACTGAAGTTCCATTGACTTGCCACTCTTTGTGGCCAGTTCTCTCTTCGTCCCTCGGGTAGGGGGAGAGGAGTAGACATACCCTTGTGGGAGGCGGCATCCCGAGAAGTACAGTCGTAATCCATAATCTCTCACAAATTACTTAAACTGCCATGTTGTAGTTAGGAAAGGGGTAGGGGTAGCAAAGTTTGAATCTGTGTCTGTGTGCTTGTGCATATGTATCTAAATATTTAGCCGTCATTTTGACAGGTCGCGTACACTATTTCATAGATTCATTTATATCCCTAAATTGAGGATAAACAAGAGAAAGATTGAAATTACAATTGCGATATACAGTTAATTTAATCTTATTACAGATTGTCAAATGCTTTGTGCGGTATTGAGTATTCTCTCAGCCCCAGCTTAACCCCTAAAGAGTAAAAATGTACCTAGGGGGTACATGTACCCCAGGTTTAGAACCCCTGATTTGGGAATACAAATACAGTTTTATCATGAAAATAATAAGCTATGTATTAGTAAGTGATCCGGGTTATGGGGCTATAATCAGCGGTAGATCTACAGTTATATGAAATATAACTGGCCCTCTTTTCACAAAAAGATAATAGAAAAGAATTAAGATTCTTGTTTCAAATATCGCATAATCTTTAATCTGATAAAAGATATAAGAGGGGAAAAATCTGTACAAGTATATTGTATTAGAGTGACAGTTAGGTCGATTAGCGTTGGACTGTCATGCAAAGATTTATAGCAACTATAAAACTATATCATTATAGTTGCATTAATTCGCCGCGGACAGTCATTAAATAATTAATTTCGGTAGGCTATTGAAATAGTAATTTCGGTAGGCTATTGAAAAAATAATTTTGGCAGGCTATTAAAAAATAGCTTCGGTAGGTTATTGACAAAATTATTTTGGTAGGCTATTGAAAAATTAATTTCGGTAGGCTATTAAAAATTAATTTTGGTTGGCAAGTGAAAAATTAATTACGGCAGGCTATTGAGAAATTCATTTTGGTAGGCTATTGAACAATTAATTTCGGTAGGCTATTGAAAAATTAATTTCGGTAAGCTTTTGAATAAATAATTTCTGTAGGCTATTGAAAAATTATTTTTTTACGCTATTGAAAAATTAATTTCCTCAAGCTTTTGAAAAATTAATTTCGGTAGGCTATGGAACAATTAATTTCGGTAGGCTATTGAAAAATTAAATTCGGTAGGCTATTTAGAAATTAATTTCGGCAGGCTATAGACAAATTCATTTCGATAGGCTCTTGAAAAAATAATTTCGGTCGACTATTAGAAAATTAATTTCGGTAGGCTAAAGAAAAATTAATTTCGGTAGGCTACTGAAAAAATTTATTTCGGTAGGCTATTGAAAAATTAATTTAGTAGGCTATTGAAAAAATAATTTCGGTAGGCTAGTGCAAAAATAATTTCTGTAGGCTTTTGAAAAATTAATTTTTGTAGGCTATTAAAAATTAATTTCCTCAAGCTATTGAAAAATTAATTTCGGTAGGCTATTGAAAAATTAATCTCGGTAGGCTATTGAAAAATTAATTTCAGTAGGCTATTGAAAAATTATTTTTGTAGGCTATTGAAAATGATAATGTATGTAGGCTATTGAAAAATTGATTTCGTTAGGCTATTGAAAAAAATTATTTTTTATACTATGTGAAAATTAATTTCAGTAGGCTATTGAAAAATTACTTGTCGGACAATGTCGGTAGGCTATTGGTTAATTAATTTCGGTAGGCTACGGATAGGACGTTTCAGCGTAATGGTTTGAGCTGGCGAATCATTGCCAGAACTTCGTTGAATCACTTTATCAACATTCAGGCAAGCTGGATGATTTATACATCTAAATTCAAGATTCAGTTGGCCTCGTTACCTGTGCCAAGGGAGTTATGTTTTCGAGTCGGTTTATGTATTTATCTATTTGTCTCTGGACAGGATTACGTCAAAAATATTCGACAGATTTTGACGAAATTTTTACCACAGATAGATCTTAAGTCATGGACGATCCCATTAAATTTTGGGGATGATCCGAATTCGGATACGGATTCTAGATACGAATTTTTTGCCATTTTCAAGATACCGGCAAAACAAATTGTCGGATTTTTACATAATTTCCACCACAGGTAGATCTTAAGTCATGGACGATACCATTAAATTTTGGGGATGATCCGGATCCGGATACGGATTCTAGATACGATTTCTTTTGCCATTTTCAAAGTACCGGCAAAACAAATTGACGGATTTTTACAAAATTTCCACCACAGGTAGATCTTAGCCCATGGACGACTCCATTAACCTCTGAAGGAAGTCAGAAATCTGATTGCTATACTGAATGGCTTCCGTTAGCCATTACTTCATCCCTCCAATTGTTATTTGAGTAATTATCTGACAAATGAATTCCATCTGGAATTGGAAAGACACTTTAGTTATAGAAAATCATACGGAGTAACCACTTATAAACTATCACGAAAAAAAAATTTTTAATTAAATTTTTTTTTTTTTCTTTGTCAGGAACTCTCTAATCTTCAACACGTAAAAACACCAATCAATAACTGTAACCAAAATCATAATCTATTCGATGGAAGATTTAAACTTGACCGGTAAAATATACGTGAGTTGGAGTTATAAGAAAATCTAAAGCAAATATTTATTTTACTGCTGGTTTCAGGAGCGAATGGTTATAAGCACAAGAGCATAAAAGAACATGCGGCCTAAAAAATTATAGTCTGGTTTAACACATACGTGGAGTCCGAATCGACTACCGTCATCTATTTTCCTCCTGAGTCCATTACTATAAAGGTGTATGTGTTGTAAATGTAGGTGCAAGTGTATGTGGTGATTGTGGAATTAAACTCCATTGTCTATTCTTGCCCTCAGTAGCGTAGTATTCTTTCCAAAATAGAATATGGTTCACTTTACGTATTTCTCCCCTTGAACACGTAATTAAAGTACTTGATAACCTTACGCAAGACATCACATTCTTACATTCATCCAATGGAAGATGATATACACAATTATGCAAGTTAGTTATAAAACTCGTGCCTCTAAACTTATATAATTTCCGACACGCAAATAACTTCATGATATTACAATCGTCTGAATAGAAATTATCTGTAGCTCATCGATCTCTAGATTCTAAGGATTAGTTCCTATTCATAGGACCCAATCAATCATCCATCTGCGGATTAGAGTCAAACCGTATCCTCTTCTCTTTCCAAAAATCTCTCGTTACCACCTGATCCAATCCCCCTATCACCTCATCAATCATCACTCATAGAGAGCAATGAATGCTGGGCTGATTATAATTGCCAGAGCTATCCAGTCTAATTGGTAGTTTTGATCCTTGGCCAAACTTGATTCCCTATGTGAGTTTGCCATAAGCCATCGAGCTATCCGCCCCTCTCTCTCTCTCTCTCTCTCTCTCTCTCTCTCTCTCTCTCTCTCTCTCTCTCTCTCTCTCTCTCGGGGCGGCAAACCCTTTGATGCTACTGCTTTTTTCATTTCTATTTATGAGAGTGGGAGTGTTTGCTCTCCCTTTAGAGTCCCCTCGTTTAATGAATCTCGAATTCATTGTCTCAATTGTTATGAAATTATTAAGAGTCAGGAGGTCTACTTGCAGGGATACATAGTCCCGGTGGGGTTTGCTTGTTTCGTGTGTGGCTGTGTATATACATACACACATATACATATATATATATATATATATATATATATATATATATATATATATATATATATATATATATATATATATATGTGTGTGTGTGTGTGTATGAATGTATGTATCTATTTATATATACAGTATATGCATGTATATATATATATATATATATATATATATATATATATATACATTTGTACATATGTATGTATGTATACGGATAAGAGAGTTCGGTTTTTATATTATACATCAGTTATATAAATATACTTAAGCATTGTATATTCATTTGAACAGATTTTCTTCTTCATAATAGATTTTATTTGATAAATTGGGCTGGCTAATCTCCTCCTTTTAATGATAACAATTAATCTATTCCTGGGTTGTGCCATAGCCTCCGTACCATGGCCTTCAACTGTCTTGGATTAGAGTTCTCTTGCTTAAGGGTACACTCGGATACGCTGTTATATAGTTTATGTATAAAAGATCTAATTCAATGTAGATACTGTTTTTTTGAAATATTTAATTTCGATTGTTTATTTATTTTTTCTTGTAGATTATTTATTTTCTTGTTTCCTTTCCTGACTGGGCTATTTTTCCCTGTTGGAGCCCTAATTTTTCCAATTGGGGTTATAGCTTAGTTTGTAATGATAACAATTAATGATTATTGTCTAGTCTATATTATAGGCTCTATAAACTCTAATATACCTCTACTTCACGTACAGTATAAAGGATCGATCGGTAAAATTAGATTTTGAGTAGTTTCCTAATCTCACGTTTTATTTTACATATGATGCTCTTCTGTTTTATCTTCGAACGTGACACAGTTTCGAAGACTTGCAAATCAATAAAGAGTCATCTGTTCCCTGCTTTTGATTGCTATCTCGAGGGTTATTCCTTTTTCACAATAAACCTTTTATCCTATTTACTCTTCATGTTGGTAGTTTTAGAAAATCAGATGTATTATTATTATTATTATTATTATTATTATTATTATTATTATTATTATTATTATTATTATTAATTGCTAAGCTACAATCCTAGTTGTAAAAGCAGAATGCTATAAGTCCAAGGGCTCCAACGGGGAAAATAGCCCAGTGAGGCAAGGAAACAAGGAAAAAATAAATATTTTAAGAATATTAAAATAAATGTCTCCTATATAAACTATAAAAACTTTAACAAAACACGAGGAAGAGAAATTAGATAAAATGGTGTGCCCGAGTGTACCCTCAAGCAAGAGAACTCTAACCCAAGATGGTGGAAAACCATGGTACAGAGGCTATGGCACTACCCAAGACTAGAGAACAATGGTTTGATTTTGGAGTGTCCTCCTAGAAGACCTGCTTATCATAGCTAAAGTCTCTTCAACGCTTATCAAGAGGAAATTAGCCACTGAAAAATTACAGTGCAGTAGTTAACCCCTTTGGTAAATAAGAATTGTTTGGTAATCTCAGTGTTGTCAGGTGTATGAGGACAGAGGAGAATCTGTAAAGAATATGCCAGACTATTCGGTGTATGTGTAGGCAAAGGGAAAGTGAACCGTAACCAGAGAGAATGATCCAATGTAGTACTGTCTGGCCAGTCAAAGGACCCCATAACTCTCCAGCGGTAGTATCTCAACGGGTGGCTGGTGCCCTGGTTAGCCTACTACTTATTATGTTTTTTTTTTATGTTGAACAGGCTGACATAGGTCTCTTTTTATAGCTGATATATGAAATATCTATTTTGGTGTTGTTACTGTTCTTAAAGTGTTTCATTTTAATTGCCCGTTACTTCTTTTGTAGTTTGTTTATTTCCCTATTTCCTTTCCTAACTAGGTTATTTTTCCCTGTTGGACCCCTTGGTCTTATAGCATCCTACTTTTACAATTATGGTTGTAGCTTAGCTAATAATCATAATAATAATAATAATAATAATAATAATAATAATAATAATAATAATTATAATAATAATAATAATAATAATAAAAATAAAAATAAAAATAAAAATAAAAATAATATCAATAATAATAATAATAATAATAATAATAATAATAATAATAATAAAAATAAAAATAAAAATAAAAATAATATCAATAATAATAATAATAATAATAATAATGATAATAATAATAATAATAATAAAAACAAAGGATCTCTGTCGTGAGAGTAACGTGAACTTTTACATGTCATCTTTCTTATTTCATTTCTTCTAAATGATAATGCTTTTCCTAAAACACAAATTATACAAATGAGTTAATATTTTTACATTTAAAAGATTTTATGTCTATTTATATCAAATTTTCAAATTAATTTGTTTGAGCAGGGAAAAATATGTATGTATGTAAGTATTTACTGTATATATATATATATATATATATATATATATATATATATATATATATATATTATACATATATATATGAATATATTTATATATATATATACATAGAGAGAGAGAGAGAGAGAGAGAGAGAGAGAGAGAGAGAGAGAGAGAGAGAGAGAGAGAGAGAGAGAGAGAGAGAGAGAGAATCAAACAACGAAAATGAAAATTACTCAAAATTGCTTTTCGAAACGAAATATCTTTTCTACAGATGACCAACTTTTGCGTGGGTAATGGGGCCTCGAATGCTCACTCCGAAGAGACTTTTTGAACACCCTGTACGATTGTGTATTATGCAGTCTCACGTCCAATGGTCTTTCTTCAATTGAGAGAAAGGAAGAGACACAGACAAGTAAGACTAACAGAGAGATAGAGACTTCCGGTTCCCGAAAACTTCGTATATATATTTTTTCAAGTACAATTGTCTTACATAAAGATCTCGGGAGCCATCAGGGCTACAAGAGTCAATTTAACATCTTCGTTCATATATGAATATTCATGGCGGACATTATGCCCTTCAAAAAGGCCTTCTGGGTACAGTTATTCAGTCATTGGCTCTCTCAGAATGTAATACATTGGCCTTCCGGGTTTCAAATATTTCTCAAGAGATTATTCACTACTTTTCATATGGAAAAATATGAAAGTCGCCGGTATCGGCAAGAAAGAAATCATATATATGAAGCCAAATAATAAATGAAGAAACGTAAATGCAGTTTTCCTCTTAATTTGAAAACTATCTGGAGCGCAGATTTTCTGAAGAGATATATATATATATATATATATATATATATATATATATATATATATATATATATATATATATATGTGTGTGTGTGTGTGTGTGTGTGTAAATGTGTATATATATATATATATATATATATATATATATATATATATATATATATATATATGTAAATGTGTATATATATATGTAAATATATATATATATATATATATATGTGTGTGTGTGTGTGTGTGTGTGTGTGTGTAAATGTGTATATTATATATATATATATATATGTAAATGTGTATATATATATGTAAATATATATATATATATATATATATATATATATATATATATATATGTGTGTGTGTGTGTGTATGTGTGTATAGTAGGGTGAGGCAATTTTGGACACCTTTTTAGTAACCGTTGTACAAAATCTATATTGATAATTTATGACCAAATACCAAACATGTTTTCAAGAGAGGGAGGTCTCATCTATAAAAATGGCTTGTTTCATAATCATCAAAGAATTAGAAATTCTCGTATTACAGTAATAAAAAAAAATATCTCAGAGGCGAGGCAATTTTGGACAGTGAGGCAATTTTGGACACGTCTGTATCTCTGTTAAGCGCCAACGCTCAGTTGGGCAAACTATGACAATTTGTGGTCCCTATCAATATAAATATGCTAGAAAAAAATTATAGACTTACATAAATTTGTGTCCGTAATCCAAGATTGTCCAATTTTGCCTCGCCAAGAAAAAAGTGAGAAGTTTGCCTGTCCAATTTTGCCTGACCATGGTTTTGAAAACTGTCCAATTTTGCCTTACTATATGAATATGTAAATCAAACTTTGTATTCGAGCACACAAATATACTTTTATGTATAAATATGCATATATGTAATCATAGAAATTCAAAATAAGACATAAGGGGTGCAGCAAAAGGGGTGTCTGCCCAAGGTGACACCCTAAAAGTGAGTGACACCCTGAGAGTTACATTAAAAAAAAAAAAGTTTCTTTCTAGCTCGATGGTTATGATATGATTTTCAAAAAGTTATTTAATACTGGGGACACTCTTAAAGCTGTTGACACTCAGGGGGTAAAACCTTCAAAAAGATTGACCAAGACATGGTAACATCCTCGAGAGGGGTGTCAACCCAAATGCTAGAAATATCTAAAAAAACTACTATATACATTGTTCCTATAATACTTCACACATCCAAATGAAAATTTCAGGAATTGAAATAGAATATATTTTCACTGTTCCTGCTAATTTCCATGTTGATAACTGTCATGTTGCCTTTTTTGATATGGTGTTAAATGAAGCGACATTAGGGTGAACAGCATGATAGATACATCAAGGAGAGGCAAAGCTGATCCCATAAACAATATTCGTCCTAAGTTGTACCTATCCAGTTTATTCTTATCATTGTTACCTCATACTATGAACGAGCCATCAAAGAGATACTTTTACCTACAAAAGAAAGTAATAAAATCGAAGATTTAAGAAAAAAAGATGAAATGAAGAAAAATAAAAGGAAAAACACAAAGAAAGAGAGATAGAAACATGACAAATCATGGAAATACAAAGCAACCAAATATCTCTCGATTCTTTAAGAAAAAATGTCTGCAAACACTAACGTAAATACAAAAAAATCTCAATTGACCAGGGTAATAAATAGTGATAATTGAACTGCTAGGATAGTCCCGATAGTGAATGATAAGGATTTATTTATACCTAAAATATAAGAAATAAAAAAGAAATTCAAATTATTCTGGAAGATATTAAGGATCGTCCATTATTTTGCAATGGTAGAGCAACAAAGGGGTTTTTAGAGAAAGGAGACTAAGTGATTCGCCTTGAGCTAGATGCTTGAAGCCACTGCTCACATATCATCATCATCATCTCCTCCCACGCCTATTGACGCAAAGGGCCTCAATTAGATTTCGCTCATCGTCTCTATCTTCAGCTTTTAATTCAATACTTCTCCAATCACAATATCCTACTTCATGCTTTATAATCCTGAGTCTTCCAACTCTTCTAGTGCCTTATGGAGGCCAGTTTAAAGTTTTGTGAACTAATGTCTCTTAGGGAGAACAAAGAGCATCCTCAAACCATCTCCATCTACCCTTCACCATGATCTCATCCACGTGTGGCGCTCGAGTAATCTTTCTTACTTTCATTTCTAATCCTGTCCTGTCATTTAACACCCAATATTCTTCTGAGGGCTTTGTTCTCAAATCTACAAAATGAGTTTCATTAATATACCAAGATTCACGACCATACAGTAACACCGATCTCACTAAACTAATATTTAGCCTGATTATCATATTCAATTTTAGGCAACCTGATTTCCAAATTTGACTTAACCTAGCCATCCTCTGATTTGCTTTTTTCAATCTTTCATTAAACTCAAATTCTAAAGCTCCTATATTAGATATCATAGTTCCTAAATATTTAAATAATTCTACCTCATTAATCCTTTATCCTTCCAAAGATATTTCATCTTCCATTGCATATTCCGTTCTCATCATCTGTCTTTCTTCTATTTATCTCGAGCCCAACTTCATGTGATTTTTCATGCATTCTGGTAAGCAAGCTTTCCAAGCCCTGTGGTGTTCTGCTAATTAGGACAGCGTCATCAGCATACTCTAGGTCTCCTAATTTTCTGTTACCAATCCAGTCCAATCCTTCTCCACCAACCCCAACCGATCTATGCATTACAAAATCTATGAGGAGGATAAACAACATAGGTAACAACACATTCCCTTAGAGTACTCCACTTTTCACTGGAAATTCGTTTAATAAGACGCCACTAACATTAACTTGGCATTTGCTATGCTTATGAACAGACAATTAAATTTACATATTTGAGAGGAACTCCATAATGTCGCAGGACTCTCCACAAAATTTGCCAGAGCACATAATCAAAAGCTTTTTCATAGCCCACATATACCATCAAAAGTGGAACTCTATATTCTACATATTGCTGTACCACATGTCTTAAATGAAAATTTGGTCAGTACAACTTCTACCTTTTCTAAATCCTGCTTGTTCATCTCTCAACTTTTCATCAATCTTTCTCTCTAGTCTCTTTAGAATGAGCATTCTATATATTTTCATGACAGCTGACGTAAGTGTGATGCCTCTGTAATGATTGCAATCAGTCAGATCTTTTTTTTTGTCATTTTCACCAGCACTCCTAGCTCCCATACATAAGGCTTTGCCTCTTCACGCCCCATTCTACAAAATAATCTTGTAGGTAATCTGGGAGTCACTTCATTTTCAGGCAATATCATCTCAGCAGTTATTCCTTCGTATCAAGGGGCTTTCCATCTTTTGAGTTTTTTTTTAAGAATAGCTTCGACTTCAAACTCACTTAATTCATTCATAGGCACATCAAGGTCTTCATCAGTTTCAGGCATATCAACCAAATTATTCCCTTCGTATTTCCTTTTCATGACCACACTAATGTGTTCAATCCAACGTTACTTTTCTTCATGTTCTTTTGTTATAACAGATCCATCTTTCTTTTTGATGGGTATATGCTTCTTTTTTCCAGTAGAGATTTCATTAATAATTCCAAGAGCAATTCCTACAACAAAGCCACTCCCTGAATTCATAGCTTTGTCAGCCTCATCTGCTTTCCTGTCTAAATATTCTCTCCAATCATTCCTGATATTTCTTTTGACCTCACTATCAATACTGAAATACTTGGCATGCTCTGCCTTGTAATTTTCATCACTTCCTCGAAAACTTTAAGAAATCAATTTCTGTCTTTGTGTTCTTTTTATAGTATCCCAAGTATCATTTGATATCCATGGTTTTCTCCTTGTAACTGCATGTCCCAAAACTTCGTCTCTTAAAGTCTCTTAAGACTGTAAATCGATTCCTACATTCAGTTACAAAGATTTCTGTGATCATCCTCTAGAACAGTGATTCCCAACCGGTGTGCCGCGGCACCAAGGGGTGCCGTGAGATCTTTCGAGGGTGCCGCCAAAATTCAGAGGAAAAAATTGCATTAACTTTACTCTCTCTGCTTCTGCTGCTGCTGCACAATTTAGCGATCGAATTTTCAACTTAGCTACTTTTCATTGAATTTGTATAATAATTTGTACTTATGGAAAATTACAATCCAGGAGAACAATACTAATTATATGATTTTGCTGTAGATGAGAGTACTGACATAGCTGAAAAATGCCAACTGGTTGGGTTTTGCAAATTCATTGACAAGGATATTGTGGAACAGTTTATGTTTTGCAAAGAATTACAGACCACAACCACTGGAGAGGATATCTTCGCGTCTGTAAATTCGTATCTCACTCAACATGGTCTTTCATGGAATTATTGTTGCGGCATATGTACTGATGGTGCACCGTCGATGATAGGGAAGTACAAAGGATTCATCACCAGAGTATTGAAAGAAAATCCATCTATAATTACAACTCACTGCTTCCTACACAGAGAGGCGTTAGTAGCCAAGACATGTGGAGAAGAGTTGACTGAGGTTTTAAACCAGGCTGTCAAGATGGTTAATTTCATCAAATCCAGGCCACTGAAAAAAAAAGGTTTTTCAAAAGATGTGTCAAGAAATGGGTGCGGTTCATATTTCACTGATTTTGCATACTGACATAAGGTGGTTATCAAGGGGTCGTGTACTGGACTGCGTTCTTGAACTCAAAGAAGAATTAAAAACTTTTTCCAAGAGGAGAGACATGATATATTCATAAAGCTGCTTGAAAATTCTACTTGGTGTTTGAAGCTGTCATATTTGGCAGATATTTTCATGAAGCTGAATGAACTAAATCTCTCAATGCAGGGGAGACTTGAGGGAATTGTAACATCAGTTAACAAGAGGAAAGGTTTCCAGAGAAAGTTAAAATCATGGAAGTCGGCTGCTCAGAAAGGCGATGTGTCAAACTTCCCTTCTCTTCAACAACCAGGATATAAAGGTCCGGGAACTGTAAAAAATCTTATTCTTAATCACTTGGAACAACTAAGAGAAGCAGTTGATAAGTATTTTCCATCGCTTTCTACAGAGAAACTCGATTGGATTGTATCACCCTTCGAACTGGCTGACATGGCTGAAGAACTGGACTTCACGGCAATAGAACGTGACGAATTTCTTGATATGTCTGCTGATTCAACACTGAAAGTCAAATTTGAGAAGAGTGACGTGACACTGGCAGCTTTTTGGCATGGAACATTGGGGGAATATCCTAATTTGGCTAAGAAAGCTATTTCTCTACTTTTGCCTTTCTCCACATCGTATCTGTGTGAGCAGGCATTTTCTGCCATGGCAACAATAAAATCGAAACAAAGAAATAGGCTTCTTTCACTTGAGGATGATATGCGGGTGGCATTATCAACAATAAGACCTGATATCAAGAGTTTGTGTTCCAAGCATCAATCGCAAGTTTCACACTAACTATGGTTCACTTTTGCCTATTTGTGTGTATGTCTTGTATCATAGTGTAACACTGTAACAGTGTAACTACATGAAAATACATTGTGCAACTACTGTAAAACTTGTCGCAATTACATAGCAGGATCAGTGTAAAGAAAATTTTCATATCTATGTATAAGGTGTTGTTACATCGATGCAAAATGTCGAAATGCAAAAAAAAAAATATAATAAAAAAAAAAAACGGAGATTTTAAATATGTATTTCCTTATAAGGATGCCGGGAACTTTTGAAAGGCTTGCCAAGGGTGCCGCAAACTAGAAAAGGTTGGGAACCACTGCTCTAGAAGCTTAGTTGTATCAAACTTAGGTATTCTATCTACATTTCTGTTGGGTTCTTTCAGTTTTAATATTTGTGTGGCAATGGGGAGCTGGTGATCACTACTAATAACTGAACCTCTATAGCTTATTACATTTCCCAGAGTCCTCCTTCTCTCTTTATCAATGGCTATGTGATCGATTTGATATTTGTAATTGCCACATGGTGAAGTCCTTGTATATTTGTGGACCTCCTTGTGCTGGAAAAGAGTACCTCCAGTAACAAGATTGTTTGTTGAACAATAACTTATGAAATGTGCCCCATTTTCATTTGCAACTTCGCCAAGAACCTCAACACCCATCACATTTTCTATCCCTTGATTATTCCATCCAACTTTAGCATTGAAGTCATTAATCACAATTTTCATATCTCTCTAGGTTCTCACCTATTATACTCTGCAGTTCACAGTATCTATCTTTCCTTTCTTGAGAGGAATCATTTGATTCGCCTTGGAAGATGGAATCTTTGGGGTCTTGAACCCTTCTGTGAAGCCTCTTCCCTTTTTGCCCGGTGGGCATGCTGTCATGCGTTTGCGGGGAGGGGAACGGGGCAATTTTAACCTGTCAAAAAGTTTCCATTCTTTTTGCCTCTCACGCGAATGCGAAGGAGGGTACTGGAGCGTTGGTGCACAGGATGCTGCTGGTGCTCAGTTTCTGCTGAAGCACAGTTTTTGGTGAAGGCGCAGAACAGCGCTGGCGCGCAGGAAGCCAATGCGTAGGTTGAATATACAAAGAATAGGCCAGACTATTTGGTCTCTATTTTGAGGTACCTTACCTCTAGCATTAGAGGCTCTTTGACATTTTATTTTGAGGTGCCATACTTCCAACATTAGAGGATATTTAAGCTCTATTTTGAGGTGCCATACCTTTAGTAGGTGCCATACCTTTAGTATTAAGGGCTCTATGACCTCTATTTTGAGGTACTATAATCTTAGCATTATATGTTCTTTGATCTCTAATTTAAAGTGCTTTACCTCTAGCATTAGAAGCTCTTTGTCCTCTATTTTGAGGCTCCTTACTTTTAGCATTAGAGGCTCTTTGACCTCTATTTTGAGGCTCCTTACTTTGAGCATTAGAGGGTTTTTTACCTCTATTTTGAGGCTCCTTACGTTTAACATTAGAGGCTCTTTGACCTCTATTTGGAGACTGCTCACTTTTAGCATTAGAGTCTCTTTGACCTCTATTTTGAGGCTCCTTACTTTTAGCATTAGAGGGTCTTTGACCTCTATTTTGAAGTTCATTACTTTTAGCCTTAGAGGCTGTTTGACCTCTATTTTGAGGCTCCTTACTTTGAGCATCAGAGGGTCTTTGACCTCTATTTTGAGGCTCCTTATGTTTAACATTAGAGTCTCTTTGACCTTTATTTTGAGGCTCCTTACTTTTAGCATTAGAGGGTCTTTGATCTCCATTTTGAGGCTCCTTACGTTTAGCAATAGAGGGTCTTTGACCTCTATTTTGAGGCTCATTACTTTTAGCATTAGAGGCTCTTTGACCTCTATTTTGAGACTGCTCACTTTCAGTATTAGAGTCTCTTTAACCTCTATTTAGAGGCTCCATACTTTTAGCATTAGAGGGTCTTTGACCTCTATTTTGAGGCTCCTTACTTTTAGCATTTGAGGGTCTTTGACCTCTATTTTGAGGCTCCTTACGTTTAGCATTAGAGGGTCATTGACCTCTATTTTGAGGTTCCTTACTTTTAGCATCAGAGGGTTTTTGACCTCTATTTTGAGGTTCCTTACTTTTAGCTTTAGAGTCTCTTTGACCTCTGTTTTGATGCTCCTTACTTTTAGCATTAGAGGTTCTTTGACCTCTATTTTAGGGCTCCTTACTTTTAGCATTAGAGGGTCTTTGACCTCTATTTTGAGGCTCCTTACTTTTAGCATTAGAGGGTCTTTGACCTCTATTTTGAGGCTCCTTAAGTTTAGCATTAGAGGGTCTTTGACCTCTATTTGAGGCTCCTTACCTTTAGCATTAGAGGGTCTTTGACCTCTATTTTGAGGCTCCTTACTTTTAGCTTCAGAGTCTCTTTGGCCTCTGTTTTGAGGCTCCTTACTTTTAGCATTAGAGGTTCTTTGACCTCTATTTTGAGGCTCCTTACTTTTAGCATTTGAGGGTCTTTGACCTCTATTTTGAGGCTCCTTACTTTTAGCATTAGAGGGTCTTTGACCTCTATTTTGAGGCTCCTTACCTTTAGCATTAGAGGGTCTTTGACCTCTATTTTGAGGCTCCTTACCTTTAGCATTAGAGGGTCTTTGACCTCTATTTTTAGGCTCCTTGCTTTTAGCTTTAGAGTCTCTTTGACCTCTGCTTTGAGGCTCCTTACTTTCAGCATTAGAGGGTCTTTGATCTCTATTTTGAGGCTCCTTACGTTTAGCATTAGAGGGTCTTTAACCTCTATTTTGAGGGTCCTTACTTTGAGCATTAAAGGGTCTTTGACCTCTATTTTGAGGCTCCTTACTTTTAGCTTTAGAGTCTCTTTGACCTCTATTTGAGGCTCCTTACTATTAGCATTAGAGGGTCTTTGACCTCCATTTTGAGGCTCCTTACTTTTAGCATTAGAGGCTCTTTGACCTCTATTTTGAGGCTCCTTACCTTTAGCATTACAGGGTCTTTGAGATCTATTTTGAGGCTCCTTACTTTTAGCATTAGAGGGTCTTTGACCTCTATTTTGAGGCTCCTTAAGTTTAGCATTAGAGGGTCTTTGACCTCTATTTTGAGGCTCCTTACGTTTAGCTTTAGAGTCTCTTTGACCTCTATTTTGAGGCTCCTTACTTTTAGCTTTAGAGTCTCTTTGACATCTGTTTTGAGGCTCCTTACTTTTAGCATTAGAGGTTCTTTGACCTCTATTTTGAGGCTCCTTACTTTTAGCATTTGAGGGTCTTTGACCTCTATTTTGAGGCTCCTTACGTTTAGCATTAGAGGGTCTTTGACCTCTATTTTGAGGCTCCTTACCTTTAGCATTAGATGGTCTTTGGCCTCTATTTTGAGGCTCCTTGCTTTTAGCTTTAGAGTCTCTTTGACCTCTGCTTTGAGGCTCCTTACTTTCAGCATTAGAGGGTCTTTGATCTCTATTTTGAGGCTCCTTACGTTTAGTATTAGAGGGTCTATGACCTCTATTTTGAGGCTCCTTACCTTTAGCATTAGAGGGTCTTTGACCTCTATTTTGAGGCTCCTTGCTTTTAGCTTTAGAGTCTCTTTGACCTCTGCTTTGAGGCTCCTTACTTTCAGCATTAGAGGGTCTTTGATCTCTATTTTGAGGCTCCTTACTTTGAGCATTAAAGGGTCTTTGACCTCTATTTTGAGGCTCCTTACTTTTAGCTTTAGAGTCTCTTTGACCTCTATTTTGAGGCTCCTTACTTTTAGCATTAGAGGGTCTTTGACCTCCATTTTGAGGCTCCTTACTTTTAGCATTAGAGGCTCTTTGACCTCTATTTTGAGGCTCCTTACGTTTAGTATTAGAGGGTCTTTGACCTCTATTTTGAGGCTCCTTACCTTTAGCATTAGAGGGTCTTTAACCTCTATTTTGAGGCTCCTTACTTTTAGCTTTAGAGTTTCTTTGACATCTGTTTTGAGGCTCCTTACTTTTAGCATTAGAGGTTCTTTGACCTCTATTTTGAGGCTCCTTACTTCTAGCATTTGAGGGTCTTTGATCTCTATTTTGAGGCTCCTTACTTTTAGCATTTGAGGGTATTTGACCTCTATTTTGAGGCTCCATACGTTTGGCATTAGAGGGTCTTTGACCTCTATTTTGAGGCTCCTTACTTTTAATTTTAGAGTCTCTTTGACATCTGTTTTGAGGCTCCTTACCTTTAGCATTAGAGGGTCTTTGACCTCTATTTTGAGGCTCCTTACTTTTAGCTTTAGAGTTTCTTTGACATCTGTTTTGAGGCTCCTTACTTTTAGTATTAGAGGTTCTTTGACCTCTATTTTGAGGCTCCTTACTTTTAGCATTTGAGGGTCTTTGACCTCTATTTTGAGGCTCCTTACTTTTAGCATTAGAGGGTTTTTGACCTCTATTTTGAGGCTCCTTACGTTTGGCATTAGAGGGTCTTTGACCTCTATTTTGAGGCTCCTTACTTTTAGCATTAGAGGTTCTTTGACCTCTATTTTGAGGCTCCTTACTTTTAGCATTTGAGGGTCTTTGACCTCTATTTTGAGGCTTCTTAATTTTAGCATTTGAGGGTCTTTGATCTCTATTTTGAGGGTCCTTACGTTTAGCATTAGAGGGTCTTTGACCTCTATTTTGAGGCTCCTTACCTTTAGCATTAGAGGGTCTTTGGCCTCAATTTTCAGGCTCCTTACTTATAGCTTTAGAGTCTCTTTGACCTCTGCTTTGAGGCTCCTTACTTTCAGCATTAGAGGGTCTTTGATCTCTATTTTGAGGCTCCTTACGTTTAGTATTAGAGGGTCTTTGACCTCTATTTTGAGGGTCCTTACTTTCAGCATTAGAGGGTCTTTGACCTCTATTTTGAGGCTCCTTACTTTGAGCATTAAAGGATTTTTTACCTCTATTTTGAGGCTCCCTACTTTTAGCTTTAGAGTCTCTTTGACCTCTGTTTTGAGGCTCCTTACTTTTAGCTTTAGAGGGTCTTTGATCTCTATTTCGAGGCTCCTTACGTTTAGCATTAGAGGGTCTTTGACCTCAATTTTGAGGCTCCTTACTTTTAGCATTAGAGGGTCTTTGACCTCTATTTTGAGGCTCCTTGGTTTAGCATTAGAGGTTTTTTGACCTCTATTTTGAGGCTCCTTACGTTTAACATTAGAGTCTCTTTGACCTCTATTTTGAGGCTCCTTACTTTTAGCTTTAGAGTCTCTTTGACCTCTGTTTTGAGGCTCCTTACTATTAGCATTAGAGGTTCTTTTACCTCTATTTTGAGGCTCCTTACTTTTAGCATTTGAGGGTCTTTGACCTCGGTTTTGAGGCTCCTTACTTTTAGCATTTGAGGGTCTTTGACCTCTATTTTGAGGCTCCTTACCTTTAGCATTAGATGGTCTTTGGCCTCCATTTCGAGGCTCCTTACTTTTAGCTTTAGAGTCTCTTTGACCTCTGCTTTGAGGCTCCTTACTTTCAGCATTAGAGGGTCTTTGATCTCTATTTTGAGGCTCCTTACGTTTAGTATTAGAGGGTCTATGACCTCTATTTTGAGGCTCCTTACCTTTAGCATTAGAGGGTCTTTGACCTCTATTTTGAGGCTCCTTGCTTTTAGCTTTAGAGTCTCTTCGACCTCTGCTTTGAGGCTCCTTACTTTCAGCATTAGAGGGTCTTTGATCTCTATTTTGAGGCTCCTTACTTTGAGCATTAAAGGGCCTTTGACCTCTATTTTGAGGCTCCTTACTTTCAGCTTTAGAGTCTCTTTGACCTCTATTTTGAGGCTCCTTACTTTTAGTATTAGAGGGTCTTTGACCTCCATTTTGAGGCTCCTTAATTTTAGCATTAGAGGCTCTTTGACCTCTATTTTGAGGCTCCTTACGTTTAGTATTAGAGGGTCTTTGACCTCTATTTTGAGGCTCCTTACCTTTAGCATTAGAGGGTCTTTGACCTGTATTTTGAGGCTCCTTACTTTTAGCTTTAGAGTTTCTTTGACATCTGTTTTGAGGCTCCTTACTTTTAGCATTAGAGGTTCTTTGACCTCTATTTTGAGGCTCCTTACTTTTAGCATTTGAGGGTCTTTGATCTCTATTTTGAGGCTCCTTACTTTTAACATTTGAGGGTATTTGACCTCTATTTTGAGGCTCCTTACGTTTGGCATTAGAGGGTCTTTGACCTCTATTTTGAGGCTCCTTACTTTTAGTTTTAGAGTCTCTTTGACATCTGTTTTGAGGCTCCTTACCTTTAGCATTAGAGGGTCTTTGACCTCTATTTTGAGGCTCCTTACTTTTAGCTTTAGAGTTTCTTTGACATCTGTTTTGAGGCTCCTTACTTTTAGTATTAGAGGTTCTTTGACCTCTATTTTGAGGCTCCTTACTTTTAGCATTTGAGGGTCTTTGACCTCTATTTTGAGGCTCCTTACTTTTAGCTTTAGAGTCTCTTTGACCTCGATTTTGAGGCTCCTTACTATTAGCATTAGAGGGTCTTTGACCTCCATTTTGAGGCTCCTTACTTTTAGCATTAGAGGCTCTTTGACCTCTATTTTGAGGCTCCTTACCTTTAGCATTACAGGGTCTTTGAGATCTATTTTGAGGCTCCTTACTTTTAGCATTAGAGGGTCTTTGACCTCTATTTTGAGGCTCCTTAAGTTTAGCATTAGAGGGTCTTTGACCTCTATTTTGAGGCTCCTTACGTTTATCTTTAGAGTCTCTTTGACCTCTATTTTGAGGCTCCTTACTTTTAGCTTTAGAGTCTCTTTGACATCTGTTTTGAGGCTCCTTACTTTTAGCATTTGAGGGTCTTTGACCTCTATTTTGAGGCTCCTTACTTTTAGCATTTGAGGGTCTTTGACCTCTATTTTGAGGCTCCTTACTTTTAGCATTTGAGGGTCTTTGACCTCTATTTTGAGGGTCCTTACGTTTAGCATTAGAGGGTCTTTGACCTCTATTTTGAGGCTCCTTACCTTTAGCATTAGATGGTCTTTGGCCTCTATTTTGAGGCTCCTTGCTTTTAGCTTTAGAGTCTCTTTGACCTCTGCTTTGAGGCTCCTTACTTTCAGCATTAGAGGGTCTTTGATCTCTATTTTGAGGCTCCTTACGTTTAGTATTAGAGGGTCTATGACCTCTATTTTGAGGCTCCTTACCTTTAGCATTAGAGGGTCTTTGACCTCTATTTTGAGGCTCCTTGCTTTTAGCTTTAGAGTCTCTTTGACCTCTGCTTTGAGGCTCCTTACTTTCAGCATTAGAGGGTCTTTGATCTCTATTTTGAGGCTCCTTACTTTGAGCATTAAAGGGTCTTTGACCTCTATTTTGAGGCTCCTTACTTTTAGCTTTAGAGTCTCTTTGACCTCTATTTTGAGGCTCCTTACTTTTAGCATTAGAGGGTCTTTGACCTCCATTTTGAGGCTCCTTACTTTTAGCATTAGAGGCTCTTTGACCTCTATTTTGAGGCTCCTTACGTTTAGTATTAGAGGGTCTTTGACCTCTATTTTGAGGCTCCTTACCTTTAGCATTAGAGGGTCTTTGACCTCTATTTTGAGGCTCCTTACTTTTAGCTTTAGAGTTTCTTTGACATCTGTTTTGAGGCTCCTTACTTTTAGCATTAGAGGTTCTTTGACCACTATTTTGAGGCTCCTTACTTTTAGCATTTGAGGGTCTTTGATCTCTATTTTGAGGCTCCTTACTTTTAGCATTTGAGGGTATTTGACCTCTATTTTGAGGCTCCATACGTTTGGCATTAGAGGGTCTTTGACCTCTATTTTGAGGCTCCTTACTTTTAGTTTTAGAGTCTCTTTGACATCTGTTTTGAGGCTCCTTACCTTTAGCATTAGAGGGTCTTTGACCTCTATTTTGAGGCTCCTTACTTTTAGCTTTAGAGTTTCTTTGACATCTGTTTTGAGGCTCCTTACTTTTAGCATTAGAGGTTCTTTGACCTCTATTTTGAGGCTCCTTACTTTTAGCATTTGAGGGTCTTTGACCTCTATTTTGAGACTCCTTACTTTTAGCATTTGAGGGTCTTTGACCTCTATTTTGAGGCTCCTTACGTTTGGCATTAGAGGGTCTTTGACCTCTATTTTGAGGCTCCTTACTTTTAGCTTTAGAGTCTCTTTGACATCTGTTTTGAGGCTCCTTACTTTTAGCATTAGAGGTTCTTTGACCTCTATTTTGAGGCTCCTTACTTTTAGCATTTGAGGGTCTTTGACCTCTATTTTGAGGCTTCTTAATTTTAGCATTTGAGGGTCTTTGATCTCTATTTTGAGGGTCCTTACGTTTAGCATTAGAGGGTCTTTGACCTCTATTTTGAATCTCCTTACCTTTAGCATTAGAGGGTCTTTGGCCTCAATTTTCAGGCTCCTTACTTTTAGCTTTAGAGTCTCTTTGACCTCTGCTTTGAGGCTCCTCACTTTCAGCATTAGAGGGTCTTTGATCTCTATTTTGAGGCTCCTTACGTTTAGTATTAGAGGGTCTTTGACCTCTATTTTGAGGCTCCTTACTTTTAGCATTAGAGGGTCTTTGACCTCTATTTTGAGGCTCCTTACTTTGAGCATTAAAGGGTTTTTTTACCTCTATTTTGAGGCTCCCTACTTTTAGCTTTAGAGTCTCTTTGACCTCTGTTTTGAGGCTCCTTACTTTTAGCTTTAGAGGGTCTTTGATCTCTATTTTGAGGCTCCTTACGTTTAGCATTAGAGGGTCTTTGACCTCGATTTTGAGGCTCCTTACTTTTAGCATTAGAGGGTCTTTGACCTCTATTTTGAGGCTCCTTAGTTTAGCATTAGAGGTTTTTTGACCTCTATTTTGAGGCTCCTTACGTTTAACATTAGAGTCTCTTTGACCTCTATTTTGAGGCTCCTTACTTTTAGCTTTAGAGTCTCTTTGACCTCTGTTTTGAGGCTCCTTACTATTAGCATTAGAGGTTCTTTTACGTCTATTTTGAGGCTCCTTACTTTTAGCATTTGAGGGTCTTTGACCTCGGTTTTGAGGTTCCTTACTTTTAGCATTTGAGGGTCTTTGACCTCTATTTTGAGGCTCCTTACGTTTAGCATTAGAGGGTCTTTGACCTCTATTTTGAGGCTCCTTACCTTTAGCTTTAGATGGTCTTTGGCCTCTATTTTGAGGCTCCTTACTTTTAGCTTTAGAGTCTCTTTGACCTCTGCTTTGAGGCTCCTTACTTTCAGCATTAGAGGGTCTTTGATCTCTATTTTGAGGCTCCTTACGTTTAGTATTAGAGGGTCTATGACCTCTATTTTGAGGCTCCTTACCTTTAGCATTAGAGGGTCTTTGACCTCTATTTTGAGGCTCCTTGCTTTTAGCTTTAGAGTCTCTTTGACCTCTGCTTTGAGGCTCCTTACTTTCAGCATGAGAGGGTCTTTGATCTCTTTTTTGAGGCTCCTTACTTTGAGCATTAATGGGCCTTTGACCTCTATTTTGAGGCTCCTTACTTTTAGCTTTAGAGTCTCTTTGACCTCTATTTTGAGGCTCCTTACTTTTAGTATTAGAGGGTCTTTGACCTCCATTTTGAGGCTCCTTACTTTTAGCATTAGAGGCTCTTTGACCTCTATTTTGAGGCTCCTTACGTTTAGTATTAGAGGGTCTTTGACCTCTATTTTGAGGCTCCTTACCTTTAGCATTAGAGGGTCTTTGACCTCTATTTTGAGGCTCCTTACTTTTAGCTTTAGAGTTTCTTTGACATCTGTTTTGAGGCTCCTTACTTTTAGCATTAGAGGTTCTTTGACCTCTATTTTGAGGCTCCTTAGTTTTAGCATTTGAGGGTCTTTGATCTCTATTTTGAGGCTCCTTACTTTTAGCATTTGAGGGTATTTGACCTCTATTTTGAGGCTCCTTACGTTTGGCATTAGAGGGTCTTTGACCTCTATTTTGAGGCTCCTTACTTTTAGTTTTAGAGTCTCTTTGACATCTGTTTTGAGGCTCCTTACTTTTAGCATTAGAGGGTCTTTGACCTCTATTTTGAGGCTCCTTACTTTTAGCTTTAGAGTTTCTTTGACATCTGTTTTGAGGCTCCCTACTTTTAGTATTAGAGGTTCTTTGACCTCTATTTTGAGGCTCCTTACTTTTAGCATTTGAGGGTCTTTGACCTCTATTTTGAGGCTCCTTACTTTTAGCATTTGAGGGTCTTTGACCTCTATTTTGAGGCTCCTTACGTTTGGCATTAGAGGGTCTTTGACCTCTATTTTGAGGCTCCTTACTTTTAGCTTTAGAGTCTCTTTGACATCTGTTTTGAGGCTCCTTACTTTTAGCATTAGAGGTTCTTTGACCTCTATTTTGAGGCTCCTTACTTTTAGCATTAGAGGGTCTTTGATCTCTATTTTGAGGCTTCTTAATTTTAGCATTTGAGGGTCTTTGATCTCTATTTTGAGGGTCCTTACGTTTAGCATTAGAGGGTCTTTGACCTCTATTTTGAGGCTCCTTACCTTTAGCATTAGAGGGTCTTTGGCCTCAATTTTCAGGCTCCTTACTTTTAGCTTTAGAGTCTCTTTGACCTCTGCTTTGAGGCTCCTTACTTTCAGCATTAGAGGGTCTTTGATCTCTATTTTGAGGCTCCTTACGTTTAGTATTAGAGGGTCTTTGACCTCTATTTTGAGGCTCCTTACTTTTAGCATTAGAGGGTCTTTGACCTCTATTTTGAGGCTCCTTACTTTGAGCATTAAAGGGTTTTTGACCTCTATTTTGAGGCTCCCTACTTTTAACTTTAGAGTCTCTTTGACCTCTGTTTTGAGGCTCCTTACTTTTAGCTTTAGAGGGTCTTTGATCTCTATTTTGAGGCTCCTTACGTTTAGCATTAGAGGGTCTTTGACCTCTATTTTGAGGCTCCTTACTTTTAGCATTAGAGGGTCTTTGACCTCTATTTTGAGGCTCCTTAGTTTAGCATCAGAGGTTATTTGACCTCTATTTTGAGGCTCCTTACGTTTAACATTAGAGTCTCTTTGACCTCTATTTTGAGGCTCCTTACTTTTAGCTTTAGAGTCTCTTTGACCTCTGTTTTGAGGCTCCTTACTATTAGCATTAGAGGTTCTTTTACCTCTATCTTGAGGCTCCTTACTTTTAGCATTTGAGGGTCTTTGACCTCGGTTTTGAGGCTCCTTACATTTAACTCTAGAGGTTCTTTTACCTATTTTGAGGCTCCTTACTTTTAGCGTTAGATGCTCTTTAACCTCTATTTTGAGGCTCTTTACATTTAGCATTAGAGGGTCTTTGACCTCGATTTTTGAGGTGCAGTGTCTCCTGCACTAGAGGCTCTTCGACCTCTATTTTGAGGCTCCTTACTTTTAGCATTAGACGCTCTTTGACCTCTATTTTGAGGCTCCTTACTTTTAGCATTAGAGGCTCTTTGACCTCTAATTTGAGGCTCCTTACTTATAGCATTAGAGGCTCTTTGACCTCTATTTTGAGGCTCCTTACTTTTAGCATTAAAGGCTCTTTGACCTCTATTTTGAGGCTCCTTACTTTTAGCATTAGAGGGTCTTTGACCTCTATTTTGAGGCTTTTTACGTTTAGCATTAAAGGCTCTTTGGCCTCTATTTTAAGGCTCCTTACTTTTAGCATTAGAGGCTCTTTGACCTCTATTTTGAGGCTCCTTACTTTTAGCATTAGAGGCTCTTTGACATCTATTTTGAGGCTCCTTACTTTTAGCATTAGAGGCTCTTTGGCCTCTATTTTGAGGCTTCTTACGTTTAGCATTAAAGGGTCTTTGACCCCAGTTTTGAGGCTCCTTACTTTTAGCACTAAAGGTTCTTTGACCTCTATTTTGAGGTTCCTTACTTTTAGCATTAGAGGGTCTTTGACCTCTATTTTGAGGCTCCTTACTTTTAACATTAGAGGCTCTTTGACCTCTATTTTGAGGCTCCTTAATTTTAGTATTACAGGTTCTTTGACCTCTATATTGAGGTGCTATACTCTAGCATTAGAGTTTCTTTGACCTTATTTTAATCCCCTTACCTCTAACATTAAAAGCTCTTTGACCTTTATTTTTGGGTGCTTTATTTCTAGCACTAGAGGCTCTTTGAGACCTCTGTTTTAAGGCGACTAACCGCTAATAGTAGAGGCTATTTGTCCTCAGTTTTTAGGTGACTTACCTCTATAATTAAAGGCTATTTTTTATGCTTCTTCATATAAAGGCTTCCCTTCTCTATTCTCTTCTGTCTTTTATAGTTTTTTAAGATCTTCTTTGCTTAGTTCGCCAGTCTCCTTCGAGATTTCAAGAGACATTTCAGTGCTGTTTATCCTCAGTTCGTCAGATTCCTCGGAGAAATCGATGGCTTTCATGTCTTTACCTATAAGGGCGATGGGTAAAGACATGGATGCCATTGATTTCTCGGCATACACTATACGCCATCATACTAAAGTCAGCGAAGAGCAACACAATATATTTACCAATGCCGTCCTGATACGTTCTATCTTCAATGCCGAATTTTGAAGAAACACACGTCGCTCACCGCTTTGCACCAATCCAATCCAATTATAGGACATCGTCGCTAAACCGCAAGCAAATTATCCTTCAAGACGCTTACATTATGATCTTCAAAGCTCGCCAACTTCGGCAGCACCTATCTAAACTATCTGTAGATGAAGGTGTTCCGAATAGCCTCCAGTTCATCCCGTAGCTGTAACAAAATTCTCACAGTCAGTTACCTGTTCTGCCAGAACGCGAGCTCTGTGAGTAAAGTGAAATCCTCCGCCCAATGTTCACTGCGTAAATTTCCATAGCTACAGTACATACAGATCGTGAGGTGTTGCAAGGTATGTTTAAAAAAAAAAAAAAAGAGAGAGAGAGAGATCAGGTCTTCAGAAGTCTTTTGGAATCCGGGGCGGAGCCGTTCAGAACTGCCCCGGGAAGATTCCGTTCTGGAGTCATTCAGAACTCTATGCTAAGTCAACGGCTATTTCTTCTGAAGTCATTTGGAGAGGAGATTCAGGAATATTTTCTTCCGAAATCGTTCAGAGATTTCTGGAATCATTCAGAATTCCATGCTAAGTCTACGGCTATTTCTTCTGAAGACATTTGGAGATTCAGGGTTTTCTTTCGAAGTCGTACAGATTCGCATCTAGAATCATTCAGAATTCCATGCTAAGTCTATGGTAATTTCTTCTGAATCCATTTGGAGAACCCCGATTTTCTTCGGAAGCCATTTAGAACTCGCGAAAAATTCTCTTTTTCTCTGGTTTCAATAGGCCCTAGTAACTCATATTATTAGTATTAATAATAATAATAATAATAATAATAATAATAATGATAATAATCATAATAATAATAATAATGATAATAATAATAATAATAATAATAACAATAATAATGAACCGTGATTTGATCTACTGCTCCGGGAAGATTCCGTTCTTGAGTCATTTAGAACTCTATGCTAAGTCTACGGATATTTCTTCTGAAGCCATTTGGAGACCGACGAAGATTTTCTTCCGAAGCCGTTTAGGACTCGTGAAAAATTCTCTTTTTCTCTGGTTTCAATAGGCCCTAATAACTCATAATAATAATAATAATAATAATAATAATAATAATAATAATAATAATAATAATAATTTTTGTAAGTAACAATCTGCTACCTGCAGCTCTCCATTTGGTTAATGCCTTTTCTGCTTTTGGTGTCATCATCATTATTCCTACCCCTTCTCAACTAACTCCATCTGTTCCTTAGGGCCAAGATATCCAAACTATATTTCATAAATTCATTCTCTACTAGCTGTAACTTCCCAGTTTGATTCATAGTTCAAACATTTCAATTACCAATTTTCATTTTTTCTTTAGTATTTACAAACCGGGAGTTTCTTAGCAACCCACTACGGCCGGGACTGGGGGCAATTCTTTCATTTTCGCTTTCCATAGACTGACTAAATTCATAGGCTAAATTCATCAAAGAATAGCCAGTTTCTTATTGATGCGCAGCGCCTATCTAAATAAGGCAAGATCAACTGCCGGGCATTAGAAGTAGAGGAGTAACCAGAGCACCAAACGGATACATACCTTTTTCAAATTACAGATGGAATTAATGGTCCTTTATTTATGGAACCCATACCTCAAAGAGAATGTTTAGTGCCATATTTTAAAGATCTGAAGCTGTTTTTTGAGCATTCGGTTGAATTAAATAAACCCGTCATATATTCAAGCATTTAAATTTTCACGTATATGGCTTTAGTATATATTGAATTGTTCACTTTTATTTCCAATTTTGTACTTGTCCCTATTTTCGCATTAGTAATAGGTTTGATTACCATTTTCTATGAAAAGAAAACATTTTCTTTTATATTTTCTTATAAATCAATATGATTTTCTATTGAAACAAATAATAGAAAATATTTTCAAAGAACTATCATTTATCTATATTTCTAGTTAAAATTATTAAGAATATATATATATATATATATATATATATATATATATATATATATATATATATATATATATATATATACATATATATATATATATATATATATATAAATATAGGTATAGATATAGATATAGATAGATAGATAGATAGATAGATAGATAGTTTACAAAATCTATTACTTAATAACTTAACATTATGAATTGATGTTTTTTAAATTGTGTCCAAAATTGCCTTACCATTTTTCAAGGCGAGGCAAAATTGGACACTAGATATTCCATATTTTTTCATTCATTTTTTATTTTAAACCTTCCTTTAGCATCATCCACTAATTTGTTTTTAGAAAAAATAATTTCAAGTATTATTTCTGAGAAACTCTAAAATGAAGGTGAGGCAATTTTTGGACACCCATATTCAACAATTTATGTAGGGATACTTAATACTTTTTAAAAACCAGACATACTAATATTTATAAAGTAGAAGGTTGGGCAATTTCTAATAGCATTATAGTTTTCGAAAATTATAAAAAGTTTTAGAGATATTGTATCTGTCCAATATTTGCCTTACTTGTCCAAAATTGCCTCTGTCCAAAATTGCCTTACCCTACTATATGTATGTATATATATATATATATATATATATATATATATATATATATATATGTATATCTGTGTGTGTATGTTTATATATATTTATATATGTGTACATATATAAATGCATATATTATTATTATTATTATTATCATTATTATTATTACTAGCTAAGCTACAACCCTAGTTTGAAAAGCAGATGCTATAAGCCCAAGGACCCCGCCAGGTATATATATATATATATATATATATATATATATATATATGTGTGTGTGTGTGTGTGTGTGTGTGTATATATACTGTATGTGTATATATACATACATCCATACATACATACATACATACATACATATAATCAAACAATAATCTTTGAATGTTAATGCTAACAGGCCCCCCCCCCCACACACACACACAAATAAATGCACGGACATGCATTCACACGTACAAATAAGTCTCTTCATTACTGCGGCGAGCGCAGCTTCTCTCGGTCTTAAGACCACCTGTGAGTGGCTCTCATTGTCTCATTATTACCTCCATGTTCACGTCATCTAGGTCACTCCTGCATCACTTCAATATCTACAGATGTCTGGGAAAAAAAATGTCGAGAGCACCCCTATTTTTTCATCTTCCAGAGTGGTCTCATATTTTTTCTTTCACGGACATCAAAGAGACTTGGGGTTTTTTTCCTCCATCGGCCTTTTTTTTCTCTCGTTGGAGCACCTCCTCAAAATTGTTTCTCTCGAGAAAAAAAAATAATAATCTTGAAGTTTATTCTTTTATGTGGCTTATATTTTCACTTCTAGTTTGGAGTGGGACCCTCATTAGCCTCTTTTCACTTGTGGTCATTTTTTGTTTCACGTTCGCCCAAAAAACTTTACAAGACGACGGAGGCAAAGGAGGAGGATGGGGGAGGAGGAGAAGGAGGAGGAGAAGGATGGGGGAGGGAGAGGAGGAGGAGGAGGAAGAGAGGAGGAGGATAGGGTTTGGGGGAGTATGAGGGGAGGAAGAAGTTCTCTCTCGTAATGACACTCTGGTGTGTGGATGTTTAGTTTTCTATGTCTTTTCATTGTCAATTTCTATGTCCCTTGATTTACTCTTATCAAATCTATGTCTCTGGGCTTACTCTTATAAAATTCTATATCCCTGGGCTTACTCGTATCAAATTCTATGTCTCTGTTGTTACTCTTATCAAATTTTATGTCCCTCAGCTTACTCTTATCAAATCTATGTCTCTGGGCTTACTCTTATAAAGTTCTATATCCCTGGGCTTACTCTTGTTAGATTTTATGTCCCTCGGCTTACTCTTATCAAATCTCTCTCTGGGCTTACTCTTATCAAATTCTATGTCTCTGGGCTTACTCTTATCAAATTCTAGGTCCCTGGGCTTATTCTTATCAAATTGTATGTCCATGGGCTTACTCTTATGACATTCTATGTCCCTGGGCTTACTCTTATCAAATTCTTATGTCCCTTGGCTTACTCTTATCACTTTCCATGTCCCTTGGCTTACTCTTATCACTTTCCATGTCCCTGGGCTTACTCTTATCACATTGTATGTCCCTGGGCTTACTCTTATCAAATTCTAGGTCCCTGGGCTTATTCTTATCAAATTGTATGTCCATGGGCTTACTCTTATGACATTCTATGTCCCTGGGCTTACTCTTATCAAATTCTTATGTCCCTTGGCTTACTCTTATCACTTTCCATGTCCCTTGGCTTACTCTTATCACTTTCCATGTCCCTGGGCTTACTCTTATCACATTGTATGCCCCTGGGCTTACTCTTATCAAATATAGTCTCTGGGTTTACTTTCATCGAATTCTATGTCTCTGGACTTATTCCTATCAAATGTATGTGTCTGGGCTTACTCTTATCAAATTGTATGTCTCTGGACTTACTCTTATCAAATTCTATGTCTCTAGGTTTACTATTGTCAAAGTCTATGTCTCTGGTCTTACTTTTTTCAAATTATATGTCCCTGAGCTTACTCTATCAAATTCTATGTCTCTGGGCTTACCTTTATCAAATTCTATGCCCCTGGTCTTATTCTTTTAAAATTCTATGTCTCTGGGGTTACTCTTATCAAATTCATGTTTCTGGGCTTACTCTTATCAAATTTTATGTCTCTGGACTTACTCTTATCAAATTATATGTCTCTGGGCTTACTCTTATCAATGTCTATGTCCCTGGGCTTACTTTTATCAAATTCTATGTGTGCTTAAATAAATCAGAACACAGCAAATCAAGTGCAGATTAACATCAATACAGAATTAAGTTGTCTTTAAGCCTTTCGTGTTTTTTATTTCTTACGTAAGTTTGGTTTAATTTACTGCCGTCTTTTTTTCAGATGATATATAGATATTAGATTAAGTAATTTATCGAGGTCAAAATCCTTTAAACCTTGCTGCCAATCATACACAGATAAAACGTTATATTTTGCCCTTTCATCAGTAAGAGGTACCTGTGATATAAAAAGGTCAAGAAGATTTTAACTGGTGAGTACGTTTTCTCTCTCTCTCTCTCTCTCTCTCTCTCTCTCTCTCTCTCTCTCTCTCTCTCTCTGAATGTGGGTATTTTTGCGATCTTTTTTATATTAGCCATTTACCTGGTTTAATTGTAGTTCACATTACATATAGAATAACACTTTTCTTGATTCTTTTTGTGTACCCTGTACTATTTTGTAGAAAGAACAAATGTTACACTTTTGCTCAGTGTACAGTTACGCCTACTGTTGGAATAATATTTAATTGTAGGGGAAAAGGTTAAGTTTCTTCAGAATATTCTAAACTTTAAGCTTTTAAGTTAATATTACACATTGTCGAGTACTTAGAATTAAGATAGAAGGAAACATTATCTATACAATGTGATGTACATCACCCACATTAAGCGTTTGTATCACTGTTTTTGGGTGCCCTATCATAGTAAAGTTTGCCTTTTTTTTTTTTTTGATATTGCTAAAACTACTTCTGATTAGGGCTTGAGTTTTTTTTTTTTTGGGGGGGGGGTACATCAAGTGTTTTCTTTATATGGTTATGATGTAGGATGTGCAATTTTCATTAGTTTGAAATATTGTGATTAACCTAAACGAATTTGCATGAACGCTGTTCCTTGGGCCAATTTTTGCATCACCCTGTATTGATGGTGGATGTCAGGGACCTTCAAAATTAATTTATATCTAGTACAGTCATAGTTTGTATTATTGATTAAAGTTATTACCAAAGGTGAAATAACTTGATTTATTAAATGGAAATGAACACCTTGGTAGTGACTTATTTCCATGAATTTAAGAAAAATATAAGACAGGGGAAAACCAAAACCTTCTAATTACACTTCTTTGGGTATTTTTTTTTCTGTGCTTCCCTGTATTTCGTGAGAGTGGACGTCCTGGAGGAAGTATTAGTACTAGCCCCTATCATTGGTTGGTTTCACTTTCCATCAACAGAAAACCAAATTCTTACAAACAGAACATTTGCAATCTTCTGTTTTGGGGGAGAGTTTTGCAACACCCTTTATTTTTTTTAATCGAGGAGGATATTGCAATCGTTTTCCTTCTTTATCATTTACATAGATTTGTAAATGTTTTCTAAAGAGCTGTCTCTCATGGCTTAGTAACAGGTTGAAAATTTCAAATCTTTTGGTGAAATGGTCATTTATGGGAAATGTATGAACTATTTTAATCTCATAAATGAGTAATTAAGGGGAAGCGTAGTCTTAATCTCTTTTGAAGGAGCATATTTTTTTCAAATTAATTAATCTTTTCTTTGGTTTAGAAAACCAAGATGTGCTTGTAATCAATACTTTTGAGGCTAGGCTTTTGACAAACCGATTTTTGCGTCACCCTGTATTTGCGGCTTTGGGAGGCGATTATTTGAATTTCCAAGGATCTTAAAGTACCACATTTTTTTTTATGTATTTTAGTTTTTTACTAAGATAAGAATAATTGATGTCAAAGAATGATCTGAGATCGTAAAGATAGTTTTTTGATGCCAGAATTTTCAATTAGTAACATTTAGACACTAATAAGCAGTATTTGCTAATAATGCTGAACATTATCTTTTGGGACTTCCTTTTGTGTTACCCTGTAGTAGGACTGTCTTGGTTCGGCAAGAAGATTAAGCATTAGGAATTACATGAAATTCAGTTAGTGTTAATCCAAGATATGGTGTTACAGAAGATCCTGGGTGATCTTGGAACTTTCTGGAAATACAAAATTATACATTGCTTACAATTCACAAGTTTGACAGACGATATTAAAAGTATGTCAATGAGGTTTTTTCTGACTGCTGACTTCTGAACCACCCTGTCCTGTGGTAAGGCTGATGACACTTAATGTGCTTCTTTTGCACTTAATAAATCTTATATTTAGAAGCTGGATATACTGTTAGGTATACCGGATACCTTCCTAATATGATTGCAGGATAGAATTTTCTTTTAGTAACATTCAAAGACACTAATAACCAGTATATGCTAATAATATGAAACATGGCCTTTTTAGCCTTCTTTTTGTGTTACCCTGTAGTATGACTGCCTTTTCTGGCAAGGAAATTAAAACATAAGGTTTTACATTAAATGTGGCTAGTGTTAATCCAAGATATGATGGTGCACATGAACCTGAGTAATCATAGAACCTTCTGAAAATACATCTCCTACAATTCACAAGTTTCAGAGGTGATATTAAAAGTATATTAATGAGTTTTTTCCGACTGCTGACTTCTGCACCACCCTGTCCTGTGGTAAGGCTGATGACACCTAATGTGCTTCTTTTGCATTTAATAAATCTTATATTTAGAAGCTAAATATACTTTTAGGTATACCCGATTCCTTCCTATTATAATTGTTACATTCCTAGTAAGTTTTATATTTATGATAAGTGTGCTAGGAATTAACTGGCGAATACCCATGATCTTTGTTGCCAGATGGTAGCTTTTGTATCACCCTGTTTTGATGGTGAAGCTCAAAAGATCTTGCTATAATATATTCATAGTTCATTATTAATTATAATTACAATCAAGACGAGACACATTTGCATTTGTTAACCATGAATTAGGCCTACATTTACTAGACTTAAGATACTGCATTAGACTTTGATAAAAAAAAATACATGGTTATTACATTTCATGGAATGAAATATTTGTGAAACCCTGTATCTGGTACATGATCTATGATGGCCTTATACAACACTTCAAGCTTTTAAAATAGGTTTTTAGGTAACCCTGTATTTGCCTGCATGTGGGGGCAGTTATTTGAATGGCCATGGAGTCTAAAATACTACGTTGTGTTTTAATGAGAATCTCTTTCACGCCAAATTAATTATTTAATGGCATTGGAGGATTATCTGAAACATCCACGCTAGCTCTTTTATTAATATGGTTTCTTTGAGTAGCAATGAAAGAACTTTTTGAGTAATATAAGCGTTGGTATTAAAACTTCCCTTAGCGTTTTTTCTTTTTGTGTTACCCTGTAGTAGGATTGTGTCTATTCACAAGCAAGGAACAAAAAGCAAAAGCTTTTACACTAATTGTCTTTAATGGTATTTACGATACAATAAATGGGAAGACCTTGAATGATTCAAGAATTTTTGGTAAGTGTAAGATCATACATTTTTTTCCTCTTCATAAGTCCAAGAGGCGACAATTAAACAAAATCTAAAAGGTTTCTATTTTACAGCTAACTTTTGTATCACCCTGTCGAAGGGTGCCGTCAATAATACTCGAGTGACAACTACTTGCTTTTTATGTCAGGAAAAAAAACTGCATTTCAATCTTAGATAAGTTTTTGGGTAATATAGATTTCTTCCTGCTATGATTATATTGCACAGCAGGTAATTACTCTTATTGATATGTATGGTAAGAATTGATTGACGTTTCATGAACCCTGTTGTCAATAGTTAGTTTTTGTATCACCCTGTTTAGGTGATATCAACAGATTTTTGTATTGTATCCATCACATTTACATTCAAATTGAAGGTTGTTTGCCTTGCTAATTAGAAATTGGGATTACGTTACACTAAAGACAAACTGTTTAGATTTTATGCTGAGAAAACAACTTTTATTTACACCCAGTAGAACCTTTCTGTAACACCCTGTATCTAGTACATTTTCTTTGATGCCCATAGAAGACATCAGTAGGCTACAGCATTTCAGAAATGGAATAAAATAAAATATAGTATTAATTTGGAATCTGTTTCCTCTCTTGGCTGCTGATTTTCTTTTTAACTATCGGCTATGTAGCTCAATCATGTAGGTATTGACTATCACTTAAGAAAACTAAGATTTACGAACAATAGGTGTGTTTATAATGATAATAATTAGATGTTTGTAGATGGTTTTGCACCACCCTGTATTTGTTGCTTTTTATTTACTTGATTTGGGTTTAAATCCAACCCTCCACTGAAGTCGAGTGAACTACTTCTCGGGCGGGTCCATATCAATCATCTAACGAAACATTTTCATTATAACTTATACAATTATTTGATTGTAGCATCTTCCAAATCATATGATCTTGTGAAAAGTAATGTCTTTAGTGTCTTCTTAAATTCAATTGCTCCCTTTAGGTCCTTCATTTCAGTTGGCAGTTTATTATAATGTCTAGGCGCACAGTAGTAAAAAGCCCTTCACCAAATTTACTATTTGTTCTTGGTTCAGATAGTCTGTTTGTCACTCATGTGTCTTGGTAACATTTGTTTCTAGTTCTAGTTTTTTTCATGCATTCTTTTAGATATTTTGGTTCATTTTGGTTCAGTATCTTAAACGTTAGTAAGAGTAGCTTGTATTCGATTCTCGCCTTTACCGGCAGCCAGTGTTTGCGATTTGAAAGGTGGAAAATATAATAATTTGTTTCTTTCTTGATTATGATAGTCGAGCACAATTTTTCTAAAGCACTATATTGTACAATCTTTGCTTACTGTTGTGACTTGTATTTGTTGATTTTTATCATGTTTGCGATTTGAAAGGTGGAAAATCTAAGAAAAAAAAAACTGCTTTCTTGATTGTGATAGTCGAGCACAATCTTTATAAAGCACTATATTGTCCAATCTTTGCTTACTGTTTTGACTTCAACGGGTTTTGGTAGGAGATTTTTAGGCTTTATTTAGGACTAATAGATTTTAAGTCACCCTGTATCCGTTTGAATGGCTTGAGTATGTTTATTCAAATAACCAGAGAGCTTGAATTCCACACACTTCATCCAATGAATATAAAATTTGTCAACCGAAGTGAGGATTTATTGAGGTTAGAAAATTACCTGACACTTTCAATATGGTTTCACAATATGCAATATAAGCCAAAATTATTGAATTTGTCATCCTCCATGTTGATGAGTGTCAAAGGATTTATTCAAGTTACGATCTACAGAGAGGATAGTTGTTTTATTAACTGAAAAAAAAATTGATACAAACATGGTACCGGTTGTGGTTTTAAGGAAACCAGAAGACAAAAGCTAAGTGAGAAGTAGAGACATTTTGGTTGCAATTTTTGTCGTGTTTTTTTTTTTTTTTTTTTTTTTTTTTTTTTTTTTTTTTTTCACTGATAACCCAAATAGGACACGGATAACTAGAGTATGTTACCTTCACTGCAGCAAATGAATAAGGTATATTAAATTCAATGCTTTGAAATTCATTAACCATTCATTTTGTTTTTCTTTAACCGACTGCTGCTGCTCAATGGATGCATTCTTGCAATCACTGACTTTCCTATTGAAGCGGAAGTAAGTCATGGGGATGAAAATACTATTTTAAGGTAGTAAGATATTGCAAAAAGCAATTTTATAAAGAAAAATCCAATTGTATAGCGTTTCTGTTATCACAAAAAGCCAGGATTTCTTTATAATGCTCTAAAAATAATTTCTACATCACCCTGTCAACATTTATGAGGGTTTGATTTGAACGCTGAAGGATTTTTACTACCTATCCTAGATTTATAATATTAGATCCTAAAGACCACAACTAGGAACTGATTTTATAAGAATTTGGTTACCAGTTGCTACTAAAATGTATTGTTGAGATAGAGAGTCAGTGCAAATAGTTCCCGGACTGAGAAAAGAAAAAAAAATCAGAGCTATGTAAGGACTATAATTGATATATTCATTATGAAAAAGAACTTTTACTACATTTTATTAGTGTTTGATTCTATTGGTGATTTTTGTGATTTAGACATCATTGTTTACCTTCGAAAAACTTTGGCTCTTTTTATTACGATATTGACAACGGATTATTTGGCACCCTGTATGTACAGTATGTGTTGTGTGACGGAATATTATTTGAATGGCCAAAAGAATCTGTTTCTAGGTTGAGAATAGGTTAGACTAAGGTTGAAAAATGAAACAAAATTTTCAAGATAGTTTCTTAACTCATATATTTTCTGAAAGTAGGGTTTAGTACCTTATTTGCGAAATAAGTCAGTGGCCTTCATTTTCATTTTGTGTTACCCTGCACTATGTAATTAGACTACATTAGCCGCATATATTTATAATTAAAAATCCCATATACTACAGGAAATAACCTAAAAACCTTGGGTATATCAAAAGAGTATTAATGTTATTCCTCAAACATTAAAGCTATTATCCAAATATATAATGTCATACATTAGGTTTCTTTTATGCACAGAACGAGACAAAAAATTCAAATACATTAATTAAAGATACACAAATTAATATTTTTTTTTTTTTGAAATCGTATAATTTACCTATAATAATTGAGTTATGAAGATTTTTGTGATATCTGATCGATTATATTGATTAAAAATATTATTACAAATAATCTTAAAATGATATTTTTTTCCCCATCACCTCTGATCAATTTCGTGTGTCACTCCATTGTTTACATTTTTTTGCAACCATTCTATTACTTTTGTTTTAACAATGGAATTTTTTGTCCACTATTATCAAACTTAATTAGATCGTAACTTTGTCGTAAGAAGAACGGCTTTCAGTTAAATCTCGTACTTCCAAATTAATCCATATTTTAGAGTGTAATAAGTAGGCTGGGCCTATCACCTTTCACATTTTGAGCTAATATTATGTCATGACAATTTTAAACTTAGCTAAAACATAGTAAAGTTGAAGAAAATTTTACCCAAAACATTTTAATCTTTCAGCATATTATTGGAACTTTTTTTACAAAATAATTTGTTGACTTTGCCGAGCCGAAATGGTAACACTCATTAGTATTTTGTCATCCAGTGGGTGCGTTCTGTTCTTCGTCTTATTTCTTGTGTTCGTCCACCGATCGTCATATTTCTACAAACAAGTTATTTATCTGCTCATATTAGTGGTAAAGTAAGTCTTATTCAAATATGTTCTTATTCATAACTAGAATGAAAGGCTAAAGTAGCTCTCCTGTCAGTTTAAGTTTACAGACTAGACAAGTGCTTATGGAAAACTGTTCCATGCGTCCACATCTATCAGGCCAAACATGAAAATGGTTTACTTGAGTATTTTCTTGACTTTGGAAAATATCTATTATGTATTATTTCATAAATTCAGATGTGTGAGCAATATGTTCATTATCCCAAACTGATTGCTAGAGCCTGCCTAGTGGACACAGTGTATGTTATTATTGTTTTGGCAGCTAGGCTATTTCGTGTTCGATGGTGGGTTCCAAAGGTGATGTGAATTATAGGCAGAGTTAGTTAACCAGGGTCTGATTTCAGATAGTAAAGTGTAAGTTATCTACCTTAACTGTGTGTTTCGAATGGGTTTGGCTTTCATTTCTGTCCGAAATGAATAATTTTAGGTAAAAGATCCCGTATGAGAACAGTAATGGGGGACAACAATGGGAATGGGATATCAGAGTTTTCCCGGGCTGGGGAGACAAAGCGCATGATAATTTAACCACACCCACCTATACTAACTTGGGGCCCCATATCCCTTCCTTATTCTTTCCTACAACGCCGCTGAACTTTACGGTTGGGGAAACTCGGAATGAGTAAAATATGTTAACCTGTCGAACCTAACCTTACCCACCTAGCCTAACTAACCTAGGTGCTGGGACCTCATTACTTACCGGCCCATGTGACGTTTCCCTTCCCTAACCTCATCTAAAACTTAAACAGAGGAAAGAAAAGGTATATATTTTGATTAGTCACCTCACTTGCATTATAAGGAATAATTAGTTGCAGATGTAAAAGGTTGGAATCAGTTGCTTCAAAATGTTTCCATGAAAAACACTAACATGCTGTGAATTGGATTGTGGAGATGAGTGGCAACAGTTGGTGATAAAAAATGGAAAAGAAGCACTAATTGGTATTTGTAGGTAACAATTTACCAAGACAAATCCTATCAGAAATATCCTGACGGATTACTTAACCCAATCTTTCACTTCACACCAAAGACTTTCAATGTTTAAGAGAACTGGTTTAGGAACAGTGTTACGTCAATAAAAGTACTGTAACTGCAAAATCTTATTTAAAAGTCTTGCATTAATTCATTTTATTAATAGACTGTATGATTGCATAATTTGCATATCCATGCTGTATTGATTACTGTAAAGTAGCTTAAAGAGTAAATGTATATATGGCACTGATTATTGTAACCATGCTGAATAACGAGTTTTTTTTTCAGACTATTTTCATGTTTCAAACAATTCTAGATATCCATTTGTACTGGAAATTGATGTTTTGATATTTTGGGATATTTTTCCCTATTCCAAAACCTGTCAATTTCAATCTCCTCACATGTCTAAACTGTAGGTGCAAGTTTTCTTTCTTTTTCCATCCTTTGGACAATGCTTCTTTCTGCAAATTTACTATTTGTATAACTACCCTCAACATTTTCATTAGCCATCAACAGATCCCCTTAACTACTGTTTGTTCCGTAACCGAAATACAAACCACGCTATTTAAATAGGGTATTACTTTCGGCATAGCTGAAATGGCGAGCCATTATTATTTCAACGAGGGTTTACCACCCCCTCGCTAGTTAGCAAGGGGGTAGGGGAGGGGTAGCTAGTTACCCTTCCCCCCTCACACACCGGTGAACTAGTTCACTTTACTTTTGGCTCGGGTGATGGGCAGACGTGTCTGCTCCCACCCTCGCTTTGGCAGCCATTTATGCTTTTTGTCTTTTACTTACTTTTTCTTATACTTAATATATATATAAACATTCTTTATGTTTATGTATATATTTGTGTTTAGAAATATAGTAAGTTTCCTTTTCAGTGTTTGTGCTGTGTGTGTAGTGTACGGCAACGTCACTGGCGTAGTACCAGGCCACCACGGTTTCACTTCATGGGGTGCGGCCTCTCCCTTGGTCCTTCGGTCGTTCCTTCGGCTTCCGATAATTCGGCCGCCGTGGGGAATCGTCATCGCTGGACTTTCTTCATTCATCTGTTTTCTCCGCTGTTCCTCCTTCCCTACGGGGAACTTTGATTCTCAGCGAAGGGAATGTGGGAGTTTAGATTGACTACGGTCTCTTTACTTGGTCGTTCACCCTTTTACTACTACTATGTACCATTACGGAAGCTTCTTTCCCGTGCGGGTTGGGTTGCTATTCCGTTTATTTGTCTCAATTATTTTTAATGAAATCTAATTGTTTTTTTAACTTGTCAGCATTCTGTGGAGAACACTTCCCTTCGGGGGTCAGTGGTTCTTACTATTTGTGAACATTCTTGGATGAATTACATAATTATGATTCTGTTATAATTCTGTGTTTGTTACAGTTCTCCGCCCTCCCCCTTCTCCCATGAATGTCAGTGGGGGAGGAGGGCGCATAATTAATTTGTAATTCTTATGTTTTCTATTCCATCGGGGTTTCTCTTCGGAGTTCCTCCCGGGGGAATTTCTGTTAACTAATTGTTTATTTTATTTTCCCAGTTAACGATGCAGTTTTTCTTAGTTTGCTTAAAGTGTGCCAACGAAGCAGAGCTGCCCTGTTGGTGCCTGGGGAGTCTGCTGTTGCTGCCGTCTCTCTAGGACATCGTCATGGGCGTGTTCCTTTCTCTTAGAAGTTCTCCCGTGACAACTGTCAGCTCTTTAGTTCATCTTAGAACGCTAAGGAGGATCGCCTCTAGGGGTAGGTAACTTCCCTTCCGAGGGAGGTTCCCTTCCCAGATGTGAGTTTTTTCCCCTGCAGAGGGGGAACTTCTCATACCTTTATAATTCCTGGTTAGGTTTTCCTGGTCCTCGGGCAGTTATGCTCTTGGTGCTGAGCGACCGCACTTGTAACCATGCTCAAGGAGCTGAGCGGTTGCAAGGCCGGGCGCATGAAAACTTCAGGTGGCTATGCTCTTGGGGCTGAGCGGTCGCACCTGCAGCTATGCTCAAGGGGCTGAGCAGCTGCAGGATCAGCCTTGTGACCTCTCTCGTTCGCGAGGGAGGCCACTCATAAGGACTCCTCTTCGGAGGCTTGCTCCTTATAGGTCAGCTTGCTGATCCTACGGCCCCAAGGGGCGCCATCACCAGTGTCTTCAAGTCTCTTCTACGATGTGTTCACCTCTCTCGTTCACGAGAGAGGCCACTCATAGAGTCTCCTCTTCAGAGGATTGTTCCTGTTTAGATCACCCTGCTGTTCGGGACTTCTCCGCAGTTTGTTCGCCATGTCCTAGACCTGCTGACCTGCCGTCTCCGTTCCTGGCTGCTGACGCTGTGGGCGCTCACGCACCCCGTTACCCAACGGGCACCGGTCCCTTCAGGGCAAAAGGGGCTTTCTCACACTGTGAGTAAGTCCCTTAAGCGCCAGGTATCCCCTGCACGCCAATCTTTTCCTGCGCACTCGCGCGCAAGCGCTCGCCTACTGTTCCTGCTGTTCCTGAGACTTCCATCCAGAGGAAGCCTGTTCCAGGGACTATTCCTGAGTTAGCGCACAGGCGCTCACCAGAACTTCCAGTATTGATCGTCCCAGTTCCTGATTGTCCTGTCAGCTGTTCCTTCATTCTAGCGCGCGCTCGTTCAACGCCGACGATCTTCTTTCGCGAGCGAGCGCTGACGATCTTCTTAAGCGCGCAAGCGCCAACAATCTTTGAGCGCTGTCGATCTTCTTACACGCGCAAGGGCCAACGATCTTCTTGGCAGACAATATTCTTTGGCACGCTAGCACTGACGATCTTCCTACGCACGTAAGCTCCGACGATCGTCCGCACACAGACTCCAATGGCTCCCCGCGCCGACGATCTTCTTACGCGCGCTAGCGCCGACGATCTTCTTAGGCGCGCTAGCGCCGACGATCTTCTTAGGCGCGCGAGCGCAGACGATCCTCTTACGCGCGCAAACGCCGACAATCCCCTTACGCGCGCAAGCGCCGACGATCCTCTTACGCGCGCAAGCGCTGTCGATCTTTAAGCGCTGTCGATCTTCTTTCGCGCACAAGCGCCGACGATCTTCAAGCTCCAACAATCTCGTATGCGCGCGTGCTGACATTCTCACGGGCTCCTCATTCTGTTCCTGCACGTCAATCTGATTCCTGTTCACCCTATGAAGTCTCGCTCGCACGCTTGCGCGCCCGCGAGAGTGTTTTCAACGGTCTCTCGCACGCGATCCCTGGGTTTTTCCCAGCGCTCCCTCTACCGAGGTGAGGCCTCCTCCCACCGCACCAATGGGAGAAACCCCACCTCGAGCAGGAGAATCGTCCCGTGTTGGGGCGAGAAGAGCCCTCAGACTTCGTTGTTGGAGTCCCGTATCCCTCCTAGGAGGGAACCGAAGGACTCTAAGGAAGAGTCCCCCCAAGTAGAGCCTTTGGGGACGGGAGACTTTGCTGCCAGCTCTCCAGGGGGAGAGAAGCAAGAGTCAGAGCATGCCTTTTGGCAGGTCTTGACTCTGATGAGGCATCTCAACGGGTTCAAGGACCCTCAGGTTCCTCCTCGTGAGGGCAAGGACACGGTCGTGGACCGAGTCTTTGGCACTCAGAAACCCGCTAAGGCCAGTGCGGTTTTGCCCTGGTCCCAGGGGCGAAGAGTGCCTAGGGATAAGGTTGACGGCCAGCTCTCTGAGCTCCCCTCCTCCAGCCGTTCCACTACTGGCAACAAGCTCCTCCCACCTCTACCAGAGGAGGTATTTTGAGATCATGGAGGAGTCTGGCTTAGCTCTTCCATTGCACTCTGTGGAAGAGCTAACCAAGGGAATCCCTCTCAAGAGACACTCTAGCCGGCAAGTGACTCTCTTGGTGACAGAGATCCTAAGTCAGGAGAAGGTCGCGAAGTGCGCCATGCAGGCTACTTCGTGGCTGGACGTCTGGTTGAGGTCTCTTGGCATCCTGTTGCGATCCGAGTATCTGTCCAAAGAAAGCACCAGGAAGGCACTGGAGACCTTCCTCCTTTCGGGCACCTGCACCATTGAATTCTGGTCCACCAAGCCTCTAACTTGTGGGCCAATTTGATCTCGAAAGGACGTGATGCGGTGGCAGAAAGGTTCCTTTCGAGGGTCCCGGCCTTCGAAGTCGGCAAGTTCAGACACTCTTTCCTTATGGGAAAGAGTCTGTTTGAGCCCAAAGATGTGGAACAGGCCGCTGAGAGGTAGAGGAAATCCAATCAGGACTCTCTCCTCCAAAGGACTCTCACAACGAAGCCCTACAAACCTCCAGCACCTCAACAACCTCACCCGTGCAAGACGACGAAATTGGCAGTGGCAGAAAAGACGACGGTGTCCAAACAGCAGCCCTTTCCTGTCAAAGACAAGAAGGGCAAAAAGCCAGGGGTGGCAAGAATCCGCAAACAGATTGGCAATCCCCCTGCATGTCCACCATTGGGGCGATGCCTACAAAGTTGCGCATTGAGGTGGCAGCAACTCGGGGCCGATTCCTGGACGATTTCCGTAATCAGTCGGGGATATCACGTCCCGTTCACAACATCTCTATCTCCCCTGACAGCGAATCCAGTGTCGTTGCGCTCCTATGCCATCGGATCGGCAAAGGGGCTAGCCCTACGGGCAGAAGTCGAGACCATGCTAAAGAAGGATGCTCTCCAAGAGATCGTCGACGGTACCCCAGGCTTCTTCAGTCGACTCTTTCTTGTAAAGAAGGCGTGCAAGACGACGAAATTGGCAGTGGCAGCAAAGACGACGGTGTCCAAACAGCAGCCCTTTCCTGTCAAAGACAAGAAGGGCAAAAAGCCAGGGGTGGCAAGAATCCGCAAACAGATTGGCAATCCCCCTGCATGTCCACCATTGGGGCGATGCCTACAAAGTTGCGCATTGAGGTGGCAGCAACTCGGGGCCGATTCCTGGACGATTTCCGTAATCAGTCGGGGATATCACGTCCCGTTCACAACATCTCTATCTCCCCTGACAGCGAATCCAGTGTCGTTGCGCTCCTATGCCATCGGATCGGCAAAGGGGCTAGCCCTACGGGCAGAAGTCGAGACCATGCTAAAGAAGGATGCTCTCCAAGAGATCGTCGACGGTACCCCAGGCTTCTTCAGTCGACTCTTTCTTGTAAAGAAGGCGTCTGGAGGCTGGAGACCAGTCATCGACCTCTCAGCTCTGAACAGGTTTGTCAAACAAACTCCGTTCAGCATGGAGACAGCAGACATGGTCAGGCTTGCAGTGAGACCACAAGACTTCATGTGTACACTGGATCGGAAGGACGCGTACTTCCAAATCCCAATCAATCCGTCTTAAAGGAAGTACTTAAGATTCAGCCTAGACAACAAGATCTACCAGTTCAAGGTGCTGTGTTTGTCTCCACAGCACCTCAGGTATTCGCCAAAGTGTTCACCCTGATCTCTTCGTGGGCACACAGGATCGGCATCCGTCTCCTCTGCTATCTGGACGACTGGCTGATCCTGTCAGACTCGGAGTCGACCCTTCTTCGACACCGGGACAAGCTTCTGAGACTTTGCCAAGATCTAAGGGATCATGGTAAATCTCGAGAAGTCTTCTCTGCCTCCATCTCAACGACTGGTATATCTAGGCATGATCTTGGACACCAATCTCCACAAAGCCTTTCCATCAGACGAGAGGATAGCAAGACTGAGGAGGGTCGCAGATCCTTTCCTCAGATGAGAAGAACTCCCAGCCCAATCATGGTTACGTCTTCTCGGTCACCTTTCTTCCCTGGCCCGTCTAGTTCCAAATGGGCACCTCAGGATGAGATCCCTGCAATGGCGGCCCAAGTCCCGGTGGAATTAAGGTCACGATTCCCCGGACGTTTTGGTCGCTATGGGTCCTGCGGAACGGACGGACCTTCAGTGGTGGGTGACAGACGAAAACCTTCGAAAGGGGGGCCCACGTCCTGAACCACAGGACCTCAGGCCTATGGTCAGAATAAAAAAAAGTGCCTCCACATAAACCTGCTAGACATGAAGGCCGTATTTCTGAGACTTCAACAGTTCCAACAGTACCTGGCGGGTCACTCCGTGGTGGTGAGGAGCAACAACACCACGGTAGTGGCTTAGATCAACAAGCAAGGAGGTACCTTTTCACAACAGCTATCCCATCTTGCAGTAAAGATACTGAGATAGACCGAAGTCCACTCGTTTCCACTATCGGCTCTCTTCATTTCGGGCAAAAGGAATGTGCTCGCCGACAGTCTGAGCAGGGCATCCCAGATAGTGAGTACCGAGTGGGCTTTGGATCCTCTAGTAGCCAACAAAGTCCTGACTTTGTGGGGTTCCCCGACGGTGGATCCGTTCGCGACAGCCATTGAACTTCAAGCTTCCGCTGTACTGCTCCCCATTCCCGGATCCCAAGGCACTCTGGCAAGATACCTTCCAACAATGGTGGGTCAACATCGGCGTTTGCACCTTTCCCCCCGTTCTGTCTGATGAGAAGGGTGCTCAACAAGACCAGAATATCGGTCGACCTGTCAATGACCTTAGTAGCTCCGCTATGGCATCACGCAGAGTGGTTCCCGAACCTTCTGCAGCTCCTGACAGAACACCCGAGAGAACTCCCTCCTTGACACGAGCTACTCAAACAACCACACTCCACCCATCTCCCACAAAGCCGTAGCATCTGTCTGTCTGTCTGTATAGATTGCCTTACCTTGTGTAAGACGCTGCGGCTTCACGCCTGGAGACTATCCAACATCTCACAGAGAGAGGCTTTTCGCAACAAGTTGCGGGAAGGATGTCTCGACACCTGCGAAAGTCGTCCGCAGGAGTCTTCCCTGGCGAAGTGGAGAGTCTTCTGTGGTTGGTGTCGTGGAAGGGGTCTCTCTCCACTCGATGCTACTATTCCAGCAATAGCGGAGTTTCTCGTGTATTTGCTGGAAGAGATGCGCCTTTCAGTCTCGGCAGTGAAAGGCTATCACTCGGCCTTAAGTCTTGCCTTCAGGCTAAAAGGAATGGAAATTTCCCCCTCGCTGGAACCACTCATACGAAGTTATGAACTTACCTGCCCTCAGTCGGAAGTGAGACCTCCTCCAGGGAGCGTGGTTCGAGTCCTCAGGTCTCTTAAGAGACCTCCGTTCGAACCATTACGCCAGGCTTCTGATCGCCACCTGACTTGGAAGACGGTGTTCCTACTTGCTTTGGCCTCGGCCAAGCGAGTCAGTGAACTTCATGGTCTCTCGCATGACATCGCCCATTCAAGGGGTTGGGTAAAGGTAGCGTTCAGGTTTGAAATCCAGGAGTGCCGAACCCCCGGTTCGACTCTTTCCGGATTTCGAATCTCCGTTCTGTAACATATGACCCAGACCATCTCCTACTGTGCCCAGTAAGGAGTCTGAGGCTCCATCTTAAGAGAACAGCTGCAATTCATCCTCGAGTGCAAGCATTGTATGTGAGCACAGGAAGGACGAAGAGGAGGGTCACTAAGATCACTATCTCAGCATGGATTCGCAGGGTCATCCACCATTCCCTGAATCCAGACCCTCCTCCGTCACGTCACCCTAGAGCACATGATGTCAGAAGCATCGCTACATCCCTGGCATTCAAGAGAAACTACTCAGTGACGCAGGTTCTACAAGCAAGGATTTGGAAGCCTCAAACGACCTTCACAGCCCACTACCTGCAGGACGTGACCCACAGGAGGCTCGATACGTTCTCTATCGGCCCTGTGGTGGCTGCACAACAGCTAGTTTAAACCTCAGGCTCCTTAATGGACAAGCAGCAGAAGGTTGAGGGCATTGTTACCCGGTTTTAGTCTGCATGAATGAAAAGATATGCCTGGCCCTTATTCTTTTCTTCATTCTCCCCTCTCTTAGGGAAAGCAGCATATTGGGTTCTCTGCACAGCTGACCTCAAACCACTGCAGGTAAACCATGCTTCCTTGTGTTCCTAGTATCAAGATACAGTAATACTGTCGCGTCCCCCATACCCTTACGAGGTGGTATTGGGAACATCCTAACCTAGAATTCCATCTAATGAACTCCAGGTCAACTTCCTAGGACGAGTCACACTTCATTCCTTCACACACACACTTACGTAGGCCGCGGTACTTGCGAGGTGCAGGGACGCCTTATCTCGAGTTCTACACACTCAGATACTGAGTCCCCGGGCAAAAGCCAAAAAGCCAGTAACGGCTGGGACTTACCACCCTTCCTAAGGGTTAAGTCACCCTATTTAAATAGTGTGGTTTGTATTTCGGTTACGGAACAAATGACAAATTCGTAGATAATTTGTATTTTTCTTAACCATACAAACCTTAGCCATTTAATCAAACTTGCCCGCCAGCCTTGTCCCCCAGGAAGTCCTACCTCTAAGCAAAGTGAACTAGTTCGCCGGTGTGTGAGGGGGGATGGGTAGCTAGCTACCCCTCCCCTACCCCCTCGCTAACTAGCGAGGGGGGTAGTAAACCCTCGTTAAAATTCTAATGGCTCGCCATTTCAGCTACGCCGAAAGTAATACCCTATTTAAATAGCTAAGATTTGTAAGGTTAGGAAAAATACAAATTATCTACGAATGTCATTTTTTTTTTTTTTCGCAATTACTTTAGTAGATTAGAAGACTGCATTGCTTTGATGCATTAATTTGGGCCCGAAATTGGAGAATTTACTGTTTCAACACACTCATCCCACAAGACCTGTGCACTTTGCCATATTTTGATACTGGTCTATTGGTCATCTACATTGCCTTGTTTATACTTACATATATTAATTTAGTTTGTTTTAATAATTGTTAACAGCAGTATCATGTTATTCAACATTATTAGATGAACCAAATTGAAATATAGTGTTTGAAATAGCAATCAAAGACTTGGGAATACTGTAGTGTTATGTCTATTAAAAAAAATTGCCGAGTCTTATCTATGAGTAGCGCAGGAATTAATATTATTAGACTGTATGGTTGTATAATTTGCATGTCAATGCTGTACTGTATCACTGTAGCCTAGCTTAAAGGGTAAATGTCTGTATTTGCACCGTTATCATAATCATGGTAAATTATAGGTTTTCAGACTATTTTCGTGAGTATCAAACAATTCTGATATCTATTTCTACCAAATGTTGATAGGTTTTGGAGTGCAGGTATATATTTTTTAACCCCAAAACCTGACAAAAGCCATCTCATCACATGTTCAAACTATAGGTGTGTTATCAATTTTTTTTTCTCCATCCTTTGGACAATGTATGTTTCTGCAAATTTACCATTTGTAAAATTGCCCTCAACATTCTCATTGCTTCTCCTTAGTATTTTGGTATCGATAACAGTACATCTGCATAAAATTGATCCTAGAGCTCCCTTTCCTGTGGCCTTTGTACATTTTCCTTCTTTACTACGGTGGACAACAAAGGGCCCAGTAATAATCCTTAATGAATATTTAGATTTATCTAAAATTCTTGCTATACCTACCAGATATAGAATTATTGCAGTAACGTCACTACTTCTTCGTTTTCTGCATCTTTTCCCACTTTTTTGTGGGGTCGATGTTTCTGGCCAGCGTTATCCATCTACCTCTGTCCCACACTTCATCACCGGTTAATCCCTTTGATCGAAGGTCATCCTTGATACAGTCCATCCACCTTCGCTTTGGTCTCCCTCTATTTCAAGTTCCCTGTACCTCTATTTCCATCACTCTCCTCCCAATTGAGATTTAAATTTATTCAACATTTTGTCTTTGTCTATAGGTTGCATTATATTTTCTTTGTGTACAGTAATGTACAGACTGTATTCTTTTTGTAATCATTATTGTCAAGTTTGTTTTCACGTATAACCTTTTTATTGGTTTAATTCTTATTCTTTCTGAAAATATTTTTGCAAAATTTTAGACCAGTGCATCCTAGACTGCACTTATGTCGCTGTGTGTATTGCTCTATTTGTAGACTACATTTCACTATTAGAGACCTTAACTTTGCCTCCAAACAGGATATTATTTCAAGTTCAGAAAACTTGGATTTTTCAAAAGTGGCACTTGTCTCAGCTGCTTATTCCAGGTTTTAAGAAAACAATCATTTTGAAATGTATGCCATTCCTTAGACAAGGAAATGGCAGTGTATTAGGATTTAAATACAGTACCTTGCTTTTCATAGGTCCTGTTATCTAAGTGGATGTCATGAGATTCGGGCAATTTAAGTTTGTGGCAGACATAACCACTTGAATTTGTGTTCCATCTATTGGAATCCAGCCTTGGATAATTCTTTTTTTTTTTTTTTGTCTTTTTACCAGTATGGCTACGATACAAGATTATGGGAAGGCCTCTTTATTCTTACGCTATGTACAAACCATCGTCCTTCAAATAGCGAGATTGATTTAGTGCGAGATGTAATCTGGTGGAAGGTGCAAGCGAATAGCTTCAACCACCTAGACAGCCTGAAAGTTTCACTTTTGATTTGGCCACTGATGAGTACTGTACGCACATACTGTCAGCTCTTAACAAGCATTTATTTTTTTTTACAGGAAGTGAATGTGTTTGAGATTGTTGGAATGGAAATCAAGCAAGTATTTTGTACTTGATAGGGGAAGGGTGGATGCTGCAACAGGTTTATGAGTAAACTGGTTGTAGATCTTCACTCTCTCTCTGTCCTGTAGCGGGTATGATTGTTTGCAATCGTCCCCATGTGTCGAATGCAGGTTGTAGCCTCCTGTGCAGTGGCAGGTGTATGCCCTAAAGGGAAAGAAGCAAGCTAAACCTTCACCGGTATTTGTCCTGGTAATGTCTAGGAAGACACCGAAGAGGCTTTTGCTGCCGTCCCTGTGCATGTGCCCTTTGGGTGCTACTATAGCGTGAATCCTACCCTCATTTTCTGTTCCTACCTCACTATGGGAATTCAAATCTACTATAGGGTGATTCCTACCAAGCAAACAACCAAATAATGTTATGTTCCCCTTCCAGTGTGGTATTACAAGAGTCACACCTCAATTAAGCGTTACCAAACCAACTAAACAAGCAAACAGTGTAAACAAAACGACCATTTTACCTTACCTAACCTAACCTACCTAAAGTGCGTTTTATGGATTTTTCCTAATGTTTTTATAGAATAGAATAGATTAAAATAGTGTCAAGAAGTATGTGTTATCTATCCTCCTTTGGTAGGAGTTACCTCTTACCCGAAAAATAGGGTAGGAATCACTCTACAGTAAAGTCCTAATGGTAGGAATCACACTATAGTAGCACCGACTTTTGTTTGGTCCCCCAGGTGTATGCATCAGGAGCAAGGAGCCCTCCAATCGGCTTCAGTTGGCTCTTCAGGTTTCAGGTAGTCATTAAAAATTTTTCCATATCTCCCATCCTGACTAAACCCGAAACTGTTTAGACGTGTATTACACGAATCTGCAAATTATCAGATTATGGAGATAGTAATAAATTAAGTGATGGTTTGCTGAGGGCAGCTGCTTGATTAGCTTTGTCGTATTTTCCGGCGATCAAAATATTATTTGTTAGTAATGCTCCTATCATTTAATTAAGATATCTATTTCAAGTACCCTTTTTTAAGGTTCATTTCTCAATTTTAGAAACTTGTACTTTTGTAAATTTAAAAATTGATATTTACGTAATCAGAATTAGGATACAGTTTTGTAGTTTAAGGTAATTTTTCTTTGTAACATTGCCATTAAAGATATCCAATCCTGATGAGGTATGTTTATCATTGCTATTAATTTTTTCTCGAATTCCAGGTAGTGAAGTGGCATCTTCCGTAGAAAAACCGAGTATGGTTAATTGAGGATGTTGTTTACCCTACTATTAAAGGACTACACAACTATTCACATGAAGGTACAGAAACCTAAAACTTCAGTTTACACATTATTAAAAAAAAAAAAAAGGTGATTATAGAAATACAAATTGTTTGCTTGATGGCTCTTTGCCAAGGGGTAAGAGCTTCATTTACTTTACTTTTACCTTAAGTGCTGCTTAAATAGTACAGCAGGGGGACCCTACTCTACAGGACCTCCACGGTCCTTTTAATGAAGTTCATTCTGAAGCATTTCACATTGCGTATTGCTCGCTTACTGTTAGATCATAATTTGCATGTGTTTCCTTTCCAACCAAGGCATTGTTGTTTAATTACTATATTTATTTCACGATCCATTTACCTTTGTTATAAACTTGCAATTTTAGTAAATTTTAGGCCAAGATTTAAAAGAAAATGAATTATTTGTGTCACAAGCTTAAGCTAAGAAAATGTCCTATATATCACAATACTATTGGCGTGAATCTTAAGAAATCTTTAATGGACTTGCAATTTGTGCTTGTGATTTTTCATATCTCCAGTTACTTCCAGTTAACTCGACTGCATTGTTATATCATTGTCCGTAATTTCAGAAGTTTGATTTTTAACGGGAGACATCTCTATCCTTCACTTATTCCTTTGCTCAGAGGAAGTCTATTTTATCTAAAATTGACATTGGCATGGTCTGTCTCAATGGTACGACAGTAGAAAACAGTCTCTCTCTCTCTCTCTCTCTCTCTCTCTCTCTCTCTCTCTCTCTCTCTCTCTCTCTCTCTCTCTCTCTCTCCCCTCTTAGGCACAGGGAATTTGTTATCCGGAGCTTAGTTTAGTAGAACTGATACTGTATGTACAAATATAGGTTTACTTCAGTGACTTTTCTTTATTTTACTTCTCCATTACAGATATTTAAGAGGCATTCTGAGAACGTTATTACATTTCGAATCTATGATGTAATGTGTGTATTTTCCAGAACCGGACCAGGCTGCTCTGAACTTCACAAAGCTCTGATTGAAGGGAAATTGGATCTGAAAGAGTAAATTGATGCGTTTCCAGAAGAGTAAGTTTATTGCATTTTTAATATTTTACCTTGCTGTAGATTTCTATCGGATTAAGTCAATGTATCAAGACTTTGGTCATGCATTACATTTAGAATGTAGTAGATTGAAGTTTATCTTGTACTTAGGTAGTGTCATCAGTACATCTCGTGCTGTGCACTGTAGGTATTTTTAAGTGTCTTTGCTGTATTCCTTCGACCCATATTGTAGCTGCACTTGTTAGGTTTAAAGGCCACTCATGAATGGCAGAAGCAAGGGACTGTGACATTTCCCTATCGAGCAGGACAATCCCCCAGAGACAAACCATATATACATATGATCAGCGCCTAAGCCCCCTCTCCACCCAAACTAGGACCAAAGGAGGCCAGGCAATTGCTGCTGGTGACTCATCGGATAGGCCTATATGCTCTCCCAAACCCCCTATCCCTAGCTCACAAGGATGGTGAGGTTGCAGCGACCAAAGAAACTAGAGAGTTTGAGCGGGACTCTAAGCTGAGTATGGCGTTCACTAGTCAGGAACGTTACCTCATCGGCCACCACGACCCTATACTTGCTGTATTTACGTCCGTTCCACCTACCTTTTTCCTGTTTAACCTCTTTTTAACGTATCCTCCAGTTGCACTTTACTGTGATTGGCCTCCCAAACTCCAGCGCTGGGTTATCTAGTCAAAATTCATAAACTCACTTCTATTCAATGTAATAGCCTCCTGGCTAGTCCGGTGGTTACATGTTCGCTTAGCATTCACATGGTGGCAGATCAATCCCCGCCAGGGACCGTGAGTTTAAGCTGTTTACTGGGGAGAACACTGCTGTGTTTGAGCACCACAGTGGGGTGTTGTGCTTGCCCGGCTGACGTTCTGTTAAGCATCTTTCCTGATGAAACAGGAACCGCAACCAGACACCTTTAACTTTTGACTTGAACTTTATGCTAGATGCAGTATTTTTTTTTTTTTTTTTTTTTTTTTTTTTTTTTTTTTTTTTTTCAACTGAATACTCTCTTCGTAAACTCTGTTAAGTAATTTCTACTGTTCTTTGGGATAGTGGTTTTTCAATTGGCATACTTGCTTCTTAAATCTTGGTTAAGGAACATACTCTCTTCTTAAATCTCGGTTAAGGAACTAATTTCTTCCTTTAATGTCTAGATTCACTTGGTTCTGATCGTAATTTAATCGGATCACTGATATATTATTATCTAGAATTTAGCATTTCCTAATTAGGTTTATTTTATGCAAACTGAGATGCAGTAAAACTTATTTCCAAGTTGTATATTGTTACAACCACATATTGTATATGCCATTGAAAGAAGTTTCCTATGTTCTTAAGTTAAAACAAGAGTGGTTAAGTTATTCTATGACTGCATTTTTGTTCGGAGCTCGTAGACGTTCACATTTTCTCCATTTTTATGTCATCTAAACTGTAGTTTCCTCTTTTATTTGCACTGATTTTTGTTTCAGAAAACATCAGTGTGGTATTTTAAATTCTTTGCACACCAAATCCTTTAAAGTCCTTTTTGCGTATAATAGATTTTTAGTTACTCAGTTTTAGTTTTTAGATTGTTGATTTATGGAATTTGTCATATGCCAGGAAAATAGGGCTTGGTGATAAAGGTTAAAGGTGTTTGGTTTCAGTTCCAGTTCCATCAGAATAGATGCTCACCAGAACGTCAGCCGGACAAGCCCAACCCCCCACTGTGGTGCCCTACAACAACAGTAGCCTCTCCAGTAAACAGCTTAAACTTACGGTCCTGGGCGGGGATCGATCTCTTGCCATGCGAATGCTAGGCAAACACGTTACCACTCTACTAGCCAGGAGGAAATAAATGAGAAACTCTATGAAGTAGGTTAAAATAACAGGGGCCCAAAGTTGATCTGCAAAGCTCGGTACACTGGCCTTGCCCCTTATACGTAAAGGGGTCCGTAACAAGGCAACAGAACGAGAAGAAAGTTCCTGTCTCGAAAGGTTTTCTTTTTGTGGTTTCTGCTAAAAATTGTCCGAGTTGATTTGAATACTGCCCTTATTGCAATCTTTAGTCGAGTACTAATTAATTTTAGTTTTAATCCTATAGTATTGTATTTGTTTTTCTTGTTTTCTGTCTAATTAAGTGGTATAATTACCAAATGGCAAGATTTGTCCCTGTTCCTCTTTATTATAAATATGTCATGTATAAAGTAAATATGGTAGGTTCAACACCTAACTTTTAGTAATGGGTAATGGTGGGTATTCGCCCCAGCTGCACATGGACACTGCTTGATCTCATTGGCCCTATGCGCTGGGTTATATAGACCAAATTAATTAATTCATTATTACACTATTTCTTTATTATGTTTTGTTAATACTGTAGTTATTATATCCATACAATTAATTGAAATGGGGTCGGACTGAAGTCTGTATTTCAGTTTACCCATCATTTGGTCTTCAAAATGTTTTTAATTATTTATAGTGTTTCGAGAGTTTGTATTAAATGGTCATTTTATAGTCATAAAGGACCAAACCCTTTTGGGGGGCCAATTACGCCTGAATTAAGTTATTATCTATTCTCTAGTTTGCAATTTGGTTTTCGTAGAGGCCTCGGAGCATGTGATGCCCTTCTTACAATCTCCAATGCTGTACAGAAATCCCTTGATTGTGGGCCGGAAGTTCGTATGATTGGCATTGATTTTAGTGCTGCCTTTGACCGTGTTAATGATGACGCCCTTGTTTTCAAACTCAAACAGTTGGGGTTGGGTGGGTCATTTCTTAGCATTATTATTGATTTTTTAAGTAATAGATCTCAAAGAGGAGTTGTTGATGGGCACCATAGTGAGTATAGGAATGTGATATCCTGTGTTCCACAGGGTAGTGCTCTTGGCCCATTACTTTTCATACTATATACACATGACATGTGGTTTGGCCTAGAAAACAAGCTTGTTGCATATGCAGATGATGCTACTTTCTTTGCATCAATTCCATGCCCTGAATGTAGATCTAGGGTTGGTGAATCCCTTAATAGAGATTTAACTAAAATTAGTGCATGGTGCAAATTATGGGGTATGAAGTTGAATCCTAACAAAACTCAAAGTATGATTGTAAGTAGGTCAAGGACGGTAGCTCCTCAACATCCGGATCTCAGTATTGATAATGTTTCTTTAAATTTATATGACTTTTAAAATGTTGGGTGTAATTTTCGACAGCAAATTTACTTTTGAGAAACACATTAGGTCTGTGTCTTCTTCAATTGCACAAAAAATTGGCTTATTGAGAAAGTCTTAAGAAATTTTCGGTGATCAATCTATTCTGAAGAAGTGTTTTAATTCTTTCATTCTACCTTGTTTCGAGTATTGTTCTCCTGTCTGGTGTTCAGCTGTTGATTCTAATCTTAATTTGTTGGACAGAAACTTAAGGTCTATTAAATTTCTTATTCCTGATCTAGATATTAATCTTTGGCACCGTCGTTCAATCAGTTCATTATGCATGTTGCATAAGATTTTTCATAACTCTAACCATCCTTTACATTCAGATCTCCCTGGACAATTCTATCCTGTTCGTATTACTAGGCAGGCAGTTAATTCTAACAGCCAGGCCTTCTCCATCGTAAGGCTCAAAACTACGTATTCTAGAAGTTTTATTCCAGCTGTTATCAAGTTGTGGGATGATTTTCCTAATCGGGTAGTTGAATCGGTAGAGCTTCAAAAGTTCAAATTGGAGCAAATATTTTTATGTTGACCAGGCTGACATGAGTCTTTTTATAGTTTATATATGACATATCTATTTTTGACATTGTTGATAGTTTATATATGACATATCTATTTTGACGTTACTGTTTTTTAGAATGATTTATTGTTAATTTGTTCCCATCATTTATTTATTTCCTTTCCTCATTGGGCTTTTTCCCTATTGGAGCCCTTGGGATTATAGCATCTTGCTTTTCCAACTAAGGTTGTAGCTTGGCTAGTAATATTATTATTATTATTATTGTAAATTTGGAACTAGTTTCTTTTTTTTTAAGATATTTTATTCTCTGCGAAGTGGTAATCTTTTTACCACTAGAAATTCTTTCAACTGTTTTACACAACATCTGTTATAGAGATATATAGACAATAGTTAAACTTGGCTTGGTTATTGTTAAAATATATAAATTTTCTTTACTGTAAGTAAATGCTCAATTCTAAAGTTAGGAGACCTTTACGTATTTCTGGATGATACTACTGTACCGTTTTAATTTTCTTATAGTTTACTGGATAAAATTATTTTTCATATCGATCAGAGATCGATATGAATTTTACATGACAATTTATTATAATTTGCTACGTGTTATTGTGGTTTATTGTAACTTATGAGTGAATATTGCTTTTTTATAGTATTTATCTCATTCATTTTCATTATTATCCGAATAAATATTGCAAAAGTTTAACAGGATAGTCATAGTGCAGCTTACACAATTTTTCCTAACATATGTAGTTGAGAAATAGCTGAAGCATTTCCAATGTACTGTGTATATTCTATTCAAGTGGCAAATTCCTCCAAAGAAGTAATACTATGGCAAATTTTTCCTGAGAAATTGTACTCAAAAATATTTTGTCAAAGCATTAAGATGTGGGGAGGTAAGAATAAATGACCCAATACTCTTATTTTTTTCCAGATTGATGGGATTTCTTCAATGGTTACGGAATAAGTTGGTTGTGAAATCAACAGCTTTTAAAGATGGTATGATGTGGTGTGGAAAGGAAAGGCTAAAGCCTCTTTGTTGTCTTCAAAATGCAACGGGTATAGAGAAAAAATGGTTTAAGAAAATGACCAGGTAAAATTTAACCTATTTGAGTTTTATTCAGAAAAAGTATTCACAGTATAAAATATCTTAGTCCATTTTACAGTACAACGATGAGACAATTAGAATAAACTTTACATTACAGTATTTATCATTCTTTTAATTAACCAAATATTTACATTTCGAATTTTAATTTTCTTATCTGCCTCGAAAAAAACTTTCTATTGCTGCTATTGTCATGGTCCTTTAAATCTACAGTGATAGCACCTGTATTCTTCATTTTGATGCACCTGCATTAGTTATACTCTTTCAGTTGGTAATATCTTTGGCCATTATATTGAATTGTATCTTTCGCTTCTTAGGTACTCTTCTCCTCAGTTATAGGATGTATCTAAACATGTCTTTTTTTACAACTTGAAGTCTTCATGCCTTTTTTTCTGCTGATAAGCGTTTTGCAATTAACAGTATGTGATGTATCCATCAACAGCTGGGTTTCATTCTTCAGATATTTCCTATTATTAATAGCTTTTTTTTATTTACGGCTGTATCCATTTTTTAGATGATATATCCTTCTTCCTGCAGAAAGCTGCTATCTTTGTTGCCCGTGTTATTTGCTACTGCTTTCATTGCTGACTTTTTGACTATTGTCTTCTTTCCATCAATCCTGCTGTCTTAATTCTCATATCTTTCTTATCCCTCAAGTAATGTAGACAGCTGGTGTTATTTTAATTTTCATTGATGTCTTGTTGCTGCTGCCTTTCTTACTAATGTCTTTTTACTTATAGAGAACTGTTGTCTTCCAGCTGTTGTTACTGCCCGAATAGAGCTCTACTTGCACCGTGCAGCTGGCTCTACTAATCTCCAACTAAATGGCTAACTCTCAGTCCTCGTGCAGCTCAAACTTCACGACACTACTTCATGCAGCTCCAACATGACTGTCAGTTTTCATGTATATTTGCCCCTTGTCTCCGTGCAGCTTGGACACTACACGTCATCTTGCAAATACTTTACATTGCCCTTTATCCTTCTAATGCCCTTCCTTCGTTGCCCTTCATATTGCTGCTGGTTTGCCTTTTTTACCCTTCATGTTGGTACTATTCTGCCTTCATTGCCTATCATTCATTACCCCACTTACTGTTTGACAGATTTGCTTTCTGTTTACCAGGCTGCATTGCACTCATGGTCCTCTATCATGGTCCTCTGGTTTGCACCTACATTGTCCTTCAGTGTGTACCTGCATTGTCTTCATTGCCCTTCAGATTGCAGCAGCATTGCCTTCATTGCAATAAAGTTTGTTGCTCCATTGCAAAAGTTTGTTGCTCCATTGCCTACATTGCCATCAGTTTGCAGGTACATTGCCATCAGTTTGCAGGTACATTGCCATTCAGTTTGCAGCTGCATAGTTCTCATTGCCTTCAAGACTGCTGTTGTATTTACCTATAGTTGGTGGGTACGTTGCCCTGTAGTTGGCAACTGTTAAGCCCTTCATGGCTGCATTGCCCTCAATGCCTGTTACCCTTATTTGGTAGCTCCATTGCCCTCATTGATCTTCAGCTGCCATCTACAATGCTCTTCTGCATTTTCCTCCTTCAGATCGCGCCAACCCGCCAACAAGGCCCTTCTGCATTGCTTTCAATTCCCATCAGTTGGCAGCTCCATTGTCCCCACTGATCTTCAGTTGCATTTTATAATACCCCTTCACTTGATGTCACCCTTGCCCTCATTGCCTGTCGGATGGCTGCTCCATTGCTCTTTAGTTAGTGACTCCATTGCCCTCCAGTTGGTGGTGCCAATGCCCTCGCTGCCATTATTTGGCAGCTCCATTGCCCTACAGTTGGCGGCTCTTTTCCCCTCATTGCCCTTCAGTTGACTGATCTACTGCCCTCTTTGCCTTTCAATTGGCTGCTCTTTTGTCTTCGTTGCCCTCCAGTTGACAGCTGTATTCCCATCTTTGCCTTTCAGTTGCCAGCATTGTTGCCCTCATCGCTCTTCAGTGGGCTGCTCTATTGCACTCACTGCCCTTCAATTGTCTGCTCTATTGCCCATCAGTTGACAGCTTAATTGCCCTCATTGCCCTTCAGTTGGCATCTGTTCTATTGCCTTTAATTTGGCGGCTATTTCCCCTTTTGCCCTTTCATTTGGTGGCTCTATTACCCTCATTGCCCTTCAGTTGGTGGCTTTATTACCCTCCAGTTGTCTGCTATATTGTCCTCATTCCCCTTCAGTTGGCAGCTTTATTGCCTTCATTGCCATTCGGTTGCCGGCTCTATTGCCCTTCATTTGGAGGCTCTATTGCCCTCATTGCCATTCAGTTGCTGGCTCTATTGGCCTTCATTTGGAGGCTCTATTGAACTCCAGTTGGAGGCTCTATTGCCCTAACAGTTGGAAGCTCTATTGACCTTCACTTCAGCTCCATTGCACTCCTGTTGATGATTCTATTGTCCTTCAGTTGGCAGCTCTATTGCCTTCATGGCCCTTCAGTGACAGCTCTATTGCCCTTCAGTGGCAGCTCTATTGCCCTTAAATTGGATGCTCTATTTCCCTCATTGCCCTTCAATTTGTAGCTGTATTGCCCTTAATTTAGTGGCTATTGCCCTTAAATAGGGGCTTTATTGCCCTTAATTTAGTGGCTTCATCGCCCTCCAATTAGTGGCACTATTGCCCTTTAGGTGGCAGCTTTCTTGTCCTTCATTTGGCAGCTCTATTGCCCTCATTGTCCTTCAGTTGGTGGCTCTATTACCCACCAGTTGGCGGCTCCATTGCCCTTCAATTGGCTACAGTCATTGCCCTACAATTGACAGCCCTATTGCCGTTGTGTTGACGCTCTGTTGCCCTTCAGTTGGCAGCTCTATTGCCTCTCAGGTGGAGGCTCTATTGCCCTCGCTGCATTTAAATTGGTGGCTCTATTGCAGTTATTGCCCCTCAGTTGGCAGCTGTATTGCTCCTCAGTTGGTGGCACCATTGCCCTTCAGTCGGTGGCTTCATTTCCCTCAGTTAACAGCCCTATTGCGCTCTAATGGTCCTTCAGTTTGCAGCTCTACTGCCCTTCAGTTGGCGGATTTATTGCCCACTTTGTTCTTCGGTTGATGGCTCTAATGCGCTTCAGGTTGTGGCTTTACTATTCTCATTGCACTTCAGTTGGCAGCTCTTTTGTCCTCATTGCCTCCAATTGGGGGTTCCATTGCCCTTCGGTTGACGGCTTTATTACCCTTCTGTTGACAGCACTAATGCCCTCATTGCCCTTCAGTTGGCAGATCTCTTGCCCTCCGGTTTGCAGGTCTCTTGCCTTCCGGTATGCAGGTCTCTTGCCCTTCAGTTGGCAGATCTCTTGCCCTCCGGTTTGCAAATCTCTTGCCCTTCAGTTGGCGGATTTATTGCCCACTTTGTTCTTCGGTTGATGGCTCTAATGCGCTTCAGTTTGTGGCTTTACTATTCTCATTGCACTTCAGTTGGCAGCTCTTTTGTCCTCATGTGGTTCCGTTGCCCTTCGGTCGACGGCTTTACCCTTCTGTTGACAGCACTAATACCCTCTTTGTCCTTCAATTTGCAGGTCTCTTGCCCTTCAGTTGGCAGATCTCTTGCCCTCCGGTTGGCGGATTTATTGCCCTCCAATTAGTGGCTCTATTGGCCATCATCTGAGGCTCTCATTGCCATTCAGTTGCCAGCTCTATTGCCCTCATTACCAATCAGTTGCTTGCTCTATTGGCCTTCATTTGGAGGCTCTATTGCCCTCATTGCCCTTCGGTTGGCGGCTCTATTGAATTCCAGTTGGAGGCAATAGCTCCATTACCCTTCAGTTGGCGGATTTATTGCCCTTCAGTTGGTAGCTTTATTGCCCTCATTGTCCTTCAGTTGGAAACTCTATTGCCCTTCTTTTTGCAGTCATTGACCTTCAGTTGACAGCTCTATTGTCCTTCACTTGACAACTCTATGCTGTCATTGCCCTTCAGTTGGCAGGTCTATTGCCCTAAAGTCTGCAGCTCTTGCCCTCATTGCCCTCTAGTTGGCACCTCAATTGTCCTTCCGTCGGCAGGTCTGTCGCCCTCATTGCCCTTCCGTCGGCAGGTCTGTCGCCCTCATTGCCCTTCCGTCGGCAGGTCTGTCGCCCTCATTGCCCTTCTGTCGGCAGGTCTGTCGCCCTCATTGCCCTTCCGTCGGCAGGTCTGTCGCCCTCATTGCCCTTCCGTCGGCAGGTCTGTCGCCCTCATTGCCCTTCCGTCGGCAGGTCTGTCGCCCTCATTGCCCTTCCGTCGGCAGGTCTGTCGCCCTCATTGCCCTTCCGTCGGCAGGTCTGTCGCCCTCATTGCCCTTCCGTCGGCAGGTCTGTCGCCCTCATTGCCCTTCCGTCGGCAGGTCTATCGCCCTCCAAATTGTAGCTTTATTGCCCTTAATTTAGTGGCTACTGCCCTTGAATAGGGGCTCCATCGTCTTCCAATTAGTGACACTATTGCCCTTCAGGTGGCAGCTTTTTTGTCCTTCATTTGGCAGCTCTATTACCCTCATTGCCCTCCAGTTGGCTCTGCTCTCATTGTCCTTCAGTTGGCAGCTCTATTGCCCTCTTTGCTCTTCAGTTGGCGGCTCTATTGCCCTCTTTGCTCTTCAGTTGGCAGCTCTATTGCCCTCCAGTTGGTGGCTCTGTTGCCCCCATTGCCCTACAATTGGCAGCCCTATTGCCGTTGTGTTGACGCTCTGTTGCCCTTCAGTTGGCAGCTCTATTGCCTCTCAGGAGGAGGATCTATTGCCCCTCACTGCATTTAGATTGGTGGCTCTATTGCCGTTATTTCCCCTCAGTTGGCAGCTGTATTGCTCCTCAGTTGGTGGTACCATTGCCCTTCAGTTGGTGGCTTCATTGCCCTTCAGTTGGTGGCTCCATTTCCCTTCTATTGGCAGCTCTATTGCCCTTCTGTTATTGGTGGCTCTATTGCCCTTCAGTTGGCAGATCTATTCCCCACATTGCCTCCAAGTTGGCAGTCCTATTGCCCTTCAGTTGGTGGCTTCATTGCCCTTCAGTTGGTGGCTTCATTGCCCTTCAGTTGGTGCATCTATTGCCCTCCAATTTGTAGCTTTATTGCCCTTAATTTGATGGCTATTTCCCTTAATTTAGTGGCTATTGCCCTTGAATAGGGGCTTCATCGCCCTCCAATAAGTGGCACTATTGTCCTTTAGGTGGCAGCTTTCTTGTCCTTCATTTGGCAGCTCTACTGCCCTTATTGGCCTTCAGTTGGTGGCTCTATTGCTCTCATTGACCTTCAGTTAGCAGCTCTATTGCCCTTCCGTCGGCAGGTCTATCGCCCTCATTGCCCTTCCGTCGGCAGTTCTATCGCCCTCATTGCCCTTCCGTCGGCAGGTCTATCGCCCTCATTGCCCTTCCGTCGGCAGGTCTATCGCCCTCATTGCCCTTCCGTCGGCAGGTCTATCGCCCTCATTGCCCTTCCGTCGGCAGGTCTATTGCCCTCCAAATTGTAGCTTTATTGCCCTTAATTTAGTGGCTACTGCCCTTGAATAGGAGCTCCATCGTCTTCCAATTAGTGACACTATTGCCCTTCAGGTGGCAGCTTTTTTGTCCTTCATTTGGCAGCTCTATTACCCTCATTGCCCTCCAGTTGGCTCTGCTCTCATTGTCCTTCAGTTGGCAGCTCTATTGCCCTCTTTGCTCTTCAGTTGGCGGCTCTATTGCCCTCTTTACTCTTCAGTTGGCAGCTCTATTGCCCTCTTTGCTCTTCAGTTGGCAGCTTTATTGCCCTCCAGTTGGTGGCTCTGTTGCCCCCATTGCCCTACAATTGGCAGCCCTATTGCCGTTGTGTTGACGCTCTGTTGCCCTTCAGTTGACAGCTCTATTGCCTCTCAGGTGGAGGATCTATTGCCCTCACTGCATTTAAATTGGTGGCTCTATTGCCGTTATTGCCCCTCAATTGGCAGCTGTATTGCTCCTCAGTTGGTGGTACCATTGCCCTTCAGTTGGTGGCTTCATTGCCCTTCAGTTGTTGGCTTCATTTCCCTTCTATTGGCAGCTCTTTTACCCTTCAGTTATTGGTGGCTCTATTGCCCTTCAGTTGACTGCTCTATTTCCCTTCTGTTAACATCCCTATTGCCCTCATTGTCCTTCAGTTTGCAGCTCTACTGCCCTTCAGTTGGCAGATTTATTGCCCACTTTGTTCTTCGGTTGATGGCTCTAATGCGCTTCAGTTTGTGGCACTACTATTTTCATTGCCCTTCAGTTGGCAGCGCTTTTGTCCTCATTGCCTCCAGTTGGTGATTCCATTACCATTTTATTAGTGGCTCCATTGCCCTTCAGTCGACAGCTTTATTACTCTTCTGTTGACAGCACTAATGCCCTCATTGCCCTTCAGTTGGCAACACTATTCCCCTCCAATTAGTGGCTCTATTGCCCTCCAGTTAGTGGCTCTATTGCCCTCATTACGCTTCAGTTGGTGGCTCTATTGCCCTCATTACGCTTCAGTTGGTGGCTCTATTGCCCTCATTGCCTTTCAATTGGCTGCTTTATTGCCATCATTGCCCTTCAATTGGCAGCTCCATTGCCCTTCAATTGGCAGCTCTATTGTCGTTGTGTTGCCGCTCTGTTGCCCTTCAGTTGGCAGCTCTATTGCTTCTCAGGTGGAGGCTCTATTGCCTTCACTGCATTTAAATTGGTGGCTTTATTGCCATAATTGCCCCTCAGTTGGCAGCTGTATTGCTCCTCAGTTGGTGGCATCATTGCCCTTCAGTTGGCAGTTCTATTCCCCTCATTGCCTCCAAGTTGGCAGTCCTATTGCCCTTCAGTTGGTGGCTTCATTGCCCTTCAGTTAACTGCTCTATTGCCCTTCAGTTGGCGGATCTATTGCCCTCCAATTAGTGGCTCTATTGGCCATCAGTTGAGGCTCTATTGGCCATCAGTTGAGGCTATTGGCCTTCAGTTGGTGCCTCTATTGCCCTCCATTTTGTAGCTTTATTGCCCTTAATTTAGTGGCTATTGCCCTTAATTTAGTGGCTATTGCCCTTAATTTAGTGGCTATTGCCCTTGAATAGGGGCTTCATCGCCCTCCAATAAGTGGCACTATTGTACTTCAGGTGGCAGCTTTCTTGTCCTTCATTTGGCAGCTCTACTGCCCTTATTGGCCTTCAGTTGGTGGCTCTACTGCTCTCATTGACCTTCAGTTAGCAGCTCTATTGCCCTCCAGTTGGCAGTTCTGTTGCCCTTCAGTTGGCAGCTCTATTGCCCTTCAGTTGGCAGCTCTTTTGTCCTCATTGCCTCCAGTTGGTGATACCATTGCCCTTCTGTCGACAGCTTTATTACCCTTCTGTTGACAGCACTAATGCCCTCATTGTCCTTCAGTTTGCAGCTCTATTGCCCTTCAGTTGGCAGATCCATTGCCCTCCGGTTGGCGGATCCATTGCCCTCCGGTTGGCGGATCCATTGCCCTCCAGATAGTGGCTCTGCTCTCATTGCCCTTCAGTTGGCAACACTATTGCCCTCCAATTAGTGGCTCTATTGCCCTTCAGTTGGCGGCCCTATTGACCTCATTGCCCTTCAGTTGGCAGCTTTATTGGCATCATTGCCCTTAAATTGGCAGCTCCATTGCCCTTTGGTTGGCAGCTTTATTGCCTTCAGTGGCAGCCCTATTGCCGTTATGTTAACGTTCTGTTGCCCTTCAGTTGGAGGCTCTATTGCCCTCACTGCATTTAAATTGGTGGCTCTATTGCCATTATTGCCCTCAGTTGGCAGCTGTATTGCTCCTCAGTTGGTGGCACCATTGCCCTTCAGTTGGCAGTTTATTCCCCTCATTGCCTCCAAGTTCGCAGACCTATTGCCCTTCAGTTGTTGGCTTCATTTCCCTTCTATTGGTGGCTCTATTGCCCTTCAGTTATTGGTGGCTCTATTGCCCTTCAGTTATTGGTGGCTCTATTGCCCTCCAGTTAGTGGCTCTGCTCTCATTGTCCTTCAGTTGGCAACACTATTGCCCTCCAATTAGTGGCTCTATTGGCCATCAGTTGAGGCTCTATTGACCTCATTGCCCTTCAGTTGGCGGCTCTACTGCCCTTCAGTTGGCAGCTCTGTCCTTGCTGAACTTCTGTTGGTGGCTTTATTACCCTCTCTGCCTTTCAGTTGGTGGCTATTGCCCTCACTGCCCTTTTGTTGGAAGCTCTATTGCCCTAAAGTTGCCCGCTTCATTCTTCTCATTGCCCTCCAGTTGGCAGTACCATTGTCCTCACTGCCCTTTTGTTGGAAGCTCTATTGCCCTAAAGTTGCCCGCTTCATTCTTCTCATTACCCTCCAGTTGGCAGTACCATTGCCCTCACTGCCCTTTTGTTGGAAGCTCTATTGCCCTAAAGTTGCCCGCTTCATTCTTCTCATTGCCCTCCAGTTGGCAGTACCATTGCCTGCAAAGCTCTTCAGTTGGTGGCTCCATTGCCCTCATTACCCTTCAGATGACATATCCATTGCCTTTTTGTTGGCTGGCAATGGTGGCTTCGTTGCCTTCTTGTTGGCGGCTCCTTTACCCTCATTGCCCTTCAGTTGGTGGCTCCATTGCCCTCGTTGCCTTTAAGTTAGCAGCTCCATTGTTCTTGAGTTGGTGGCTACTTAGCCCTCATTGCCTTTCAGTTGGCAGCTCCATTGCCCTTTAGCATCTCCATTCCTCTTGTGGCTACTTAGCCCTCATTGCCTTTCAGTTGGCAGCTCCATTGCCCTTTAGCATCTCCATTCCTCCCATTGCCCTTTAGCTGTGGTTCTATTGCCCACATTGCCTTTTCAAGTGGTAACTTCATTACTCTTCAGTTGGCTGCTGCATTGACCTCCTTCACTGGCAGCTGCCCAGACTTCATTGCCCTTCACTGGCATCTGCCCTAACTGCGTTGCCCTTCGTCTTGGTGATTCTCTGGCTTCATGGGCTGCGTTTAGGTTCTGCCAGGTCTTGGTTGCCCTTCTAGTTGCTGCCCAGCTTTCATTGACCTTCACGTTTTACTACTGGCCTTCATTTCCTCCTACCCGTCTAAATTCTTCTTAATTTGATTTGCTCGCCTCTGGAAAGCAAGTCAGTGCATATAGGAATTACATCATAAACTTATAAATCTTATATCTTGGAGCAAAAAAAAAAAATGTAATTTAAAATAATTATAATTTTTAACCATAGCATATTGAAAAATATTTATTATTCCTCCTGTCTTTTCTTTTATCCGGAAAATAAATTTTATGGCCGTGAAGAACACTTGTGACAAAACAACAAAGGGTTGTACCCAAAAAAAATATTTAAAGTTGGGACATAATATAATGGAAAAATATGTAATAATGGATATAGTAAATTTTTATCATATGCCCTAGCACTGAAAGGCTGGTGCCTATTCAACGCTGTGGTACAAATAGGAGGAAACCCGCACTTGTATCAAAAAGGAAATTGGACAGAAACTGGTTAAAGAAAAAAAAAACGAATATTGGTAAAGTATTAAGCTTGCCTGGCCCCAGGCAGACGGCCAAAGGTTATTATTTGCAAACACTGAAGTCACCATCTTATAGTAACAAGTTGTGTGGTAATTGCCTTTCGTTACAAGCATTTTCCTAAAGTCTCTGTCCAAGACGAAAAGAGGAAGCAAAGCTTAACTGATCAGAGATGAGAATGTTGAGGTGGATTACGGGAATTTCACCGCTTGAAAGAATGAAAACTGAAATAAGGAGAATGGCAGGCGTAGTAAAGATTCCAGAGAGGATCTTTACAACGTTCCTCAATAATACCTGCATTTCCTTGTCGGATAGGGTTAACTGCATTGAAGTTTGTAACTGCAACAGTTACAATCTTGTGGGTGTAGAATTCGCACCTATATTCTATGAATCGCCGCAAAAAAAAAAAAAAAAAAAAAAAAAAAAAAAAAAAAAAAAAGGTAATTTTACATCGTTAGAAAATGGTAGAGTACAGTTTTTATATCCAACACTAAACAGAAAAAAGAACACACATATGGAGACTCAAGGTAAAGCACTCCAAATATTCAATCCTTATGTGATTCAAATCAAATTTTTATCAAACATTACATTATTGAAATTATGAAAGAAATCCCCATTAAAAAAAAAATACATTTCCCTAGTTAGTTGACTACTAAAGACCAGTTTAAACTGCCTTACGGACTATCTCATTGCACAACCACATTGTAGCAAAATTTTATTTAAAAAATTTAGAAGCCAGTAAACATAGGATTTTTTATAAATTTATCTTGTTATACTACTCATCTTAATAAGAAGAAATTGTCTTATACCAATCTTAACGGCTAAAACGAGTCCAGCTTTTCGACGATCCACTCCTATAAATCATCATCACACAGGAATTAAATTTTCTGCAATGCTCAAGTTTCAATGACCAGTCAACAATAAGTGTTAATCCATTCCTAGTGTTGTGACCCATATCAAAAACTTTATAAGACCAAGTTACTTTCAACCACTGAATGGAAGTAGCCTTGACAGCAGACAACAATTGGTTTGACCTGCAGTATGTTGACAATAGTGGCATTTTAGCCCAATTCCTTCGAGTCTATTAAACACAACTTTGTTCCTATCTTCAAATATACCAGCGATCTTGCCGACATAAATACACTATAAATAAGACCATAAAACCAGCAAAGCCAAATCGTAAAACCAGCAAAACCACATCACTTTTCGATGCACAATTGCAGGCGGTACCATTACTAAAGTACCTTGGTAGAATGGTTTAATCTATTAGAGATCGACGATAAAGGGGTTAGAGAAAAACATTTATTGTCAAGAACCTGGATAAAAACGCAAAGGACTTACGACCAAAATCCAAGCATGATGAGGCAGTAGCCATCTTAAAACTCTAACACGATATATTGGCATAGACTCTTATATCGACACCATAAGGAAAATTCGAGATTTTCACATTTCCAGAGAATTGTGGGCGTAGCCAGATTCTACAAAGAATCTGGCGAGAAGCACAAGCATATAAGCTATGCTCACATAATGCCACCTACACTGGCCTGTCCAGCACTCGTCAAGCCTGAAAAACGGCTGCCATAATTATTGACCCAAATTAAAATGCACCCACTGAAAGCCTGGTACACCTGAGGCGATACTTAACGCAAGAAAACCTTAATCTTAAAAAAAATCAAGGATCCTAACGAACCTAGAAACCCTTGCTAGCAACTGTATGGTCTGGAAAAAAGTAGGCTAGAATAGGGTAATTTCCCTGGAGCAGGGTTGTGTAGAAACATCCGGATAAAGAACTCGAATAACAGCATTAGTAAGGCCTGCAATTCTTAAATTGACCAGGTAGGCCATAGCATTGCACATAATGTACAGCACTGTAGATGCACAGAGCACAATATATTTAACTCGCTGATATCAATTATCATCAATTTAGAAACTTTATCATCACCGGCAATGATGAACCGATATCCGATTAGATTACCATAGCATATTACCAGATTTTTAATTAATAGTCCTACTTAACCTTGGTAAAAGAGCCTGGTAAAAATTATTATTGATTTAGTGTACCCCCTGGACTAACAATAAGAACTTCAAAAAGGTTGTAATCATAAATGAATAGATTGCAGAGAAATTTACTGTTTACAGATTTTCAAGTATTTCAATCTGAAGGAATTACAACATATCTCAATGACCCAGATTTCGACTTATGTGATGACAATATGATTGTGGTATTTTTAATTGTAACAATGTGCTCTTGTATTCTACTTCTTGATAAATATTTGAGAAGCACAGTTTTTTGCTAATAATCTCGTTTTGTTTAGGAACGCTGAAGCTCCTTTATCTATGCCTTTGATTTTATCAAGTGTAGATCCATATGCTTGGAAGACTGATTTGGAAATCAGACCCAAGTAAATAGAATTTTTTTTAGTAATTGGATGTTGGAGATGAATTGAATTAAAGTTTTTGTTGGCGTATGTGATATGACTGACAGGGTCAATGTCGCTAGCCACCACATAAAAAAAAATAAATTATATAAGCTACAAATTACAAAGTTTGTTGTAGAGAAATAAATCAGTCTGCTAAACCCCAACCTCGGTAACCAACTAACAAACACTACCGAAACTTTTAACTTTGAATTCTAACAAAGAACTTTGGTGACGATATAACTTGAGAAAAATCTCTTATCCCAAACAATGGAACCCACTGGAAAGGTATGACCACATCAGCATTACATGCAATTATCTGAAGTACAAGGCTCTCACTTATGGATTTTTTCTTTTACTGGTGTGTAGGACCAAGTTAATTTACCTGTTAATTTACCTTGGTTCTAATTGCCTCTATAATGACAAATGCAGGAAATGATTGATAGAAAGGTTGGATTGGTTATCAACCAGAGAAAGACAGAACATACAGATTCTGATCAGTGATCAGACGAACTGCTTTATCATAGGTGTAATATTACCTAACCACTTAAAAATATTTAGGAACCATCATTACCAGCAATGAATCAAAGTTATAAAATTTAAGGAGTGAATAAGGAGGGCAGAACAAGCAATGGGCATGCTAAAAACAGTGGAGAGTAAAACGAATATCACTTCACTGCAAATTCCAAAAATACATTTCACTTATAATAGATATTAACTAATGAGCACAAGTGAAACAGCACTGTTACAAATGATGCAAAATTTCTTGCCTTTATGAGTAAATCATAGAGAAGGATTTTGGGAATCAAAATGTCAGCAGCAAATGAGAAATGTGGCAAATCAAGAGGTGGTAGATGTGTTTAATGTGAATGATATAGTTATATTATCACGACAGATATGGATGGGGCATATTTTAAGAAGTGCGGAAGAGTTAGTCCAGGAAGTACCCAAATGGAAGCCCCTAGGCAAAAGAAGTCATGGTTGACCAAGTTTCAACAATGCAAAGGGTGGATGTATATGAGAATCTCGGATGGCACAAGAAAGACGGCACAAATTAATTTAGGCCCTATGCATGCCATGCGTGCCAGAGGATTAAGATAAAGAGATTCCTCCACCATGTTGTTCATTTCCAGGATCCATTGAAACTGCCGAGCAGAACCATTGCCAGCAAATAGTCAGTGCAAAGATTATCTGCTGACTAATCATATAATGAAATGCAAAACTAGTGGGGAAAATTATACCTCTGCAAATTCATGAACAATAAGGCCTTTTTGCGATACTGGCCAAGAAGCTGATAATTCCCAAATAATTTCCAAAACTCTACCATTACCATCATATGAAGTGGCATTGCTATAGAACTGTCAGAAAAAAATCAGTGATTCAAAGAATAATTTGACTGTGCATTAAACATCGAAGATTCTTCCACTCGAATTTCTGAAGGACTAAGAAATATTTTCATCTTGCTTAAACATAGAGGATTCTTCCACTCGGATTTCTGAAGGACTAAGAAATATCCTCCTCTTACTAAAATATACTGATATACAAAATAATTTCCGAAATAAATGGAAAGCTATTTTGCACCTTTTATTAGAATATAGGAAAGATCTGAAAAATGGTTGTGTAAAGAACTGAACATTGTTGTCAAAAGTTAAATCTAGAAATCTAAAAGTTAAATTTCACAAATTTGAACAGTTCTAAAGAGCATGTACTCAAAAAACCTAATCCAACAGGAAACCCTGTAGTTTATAAACATTTTGATATACTCACTTGTCATCAAATCCTGTGAATCATTTGCTAGGCTATAGGCTAACCCCGATTGTTTTGGCAGTGCGATTTAATCCCATAGCTTCTACACTTCCGTGTTTGACAGTGCAATTCAAACCCGTATCTTCTACACTTCTGCGAAAAAAAGAAAAATTACTACAAATTACTTTGCGGTTACTTCACAAGCAGAATATTGAGTTTACACTTTATAATCTCAAGTTATATGAATTACTTTATTGTTCATTTGATTGCACTAATTGTCTGTCGAGTAGAAGCTGAACCTGCCTTTTAGTCAATGCAGATATGCTAAATATTGTCTGGGCAAGGCCTGTGTTAGCTATGTATAGTTTATCACCAGAAGTAAACTGATCAGTAGCAGAATGAAATTCTCAGGATTGAACATCATTATTCTTTATTCATTTAAAAAAAATTTACTGATAAGATGCGACATTTTCCTGTCGTACAATTCAAATGGTAATAAAAAAAATAAATATATTTCAGTAAAACTTGCATTTTAATTCTAAATAAGATATTGTCATCGGTTAGAAGTACAATATATGCTAAATATATCAAATTTTAGTAAGAATAAATTACTTCTTCAATACCTTCAAGTACATTTACTTTTCATACACACCATCTGTTAGGTATTGACTTTACCTTTTAGAAAGCAGATAAATTCACATTTAATAAACTAATTCCTCATTATGGACAACAATGAAAGAGGTAAAGATAATGAAGGGTAAGAAAATAGCATTCTACTAACCTTTATTTCTCAGCATAGGTGAAGCAGTAGCTGCAGGAGACATTTGGGGGTAGGAGGATAAGACAAGTATTTTGCCTCCAATCGCCCAAAAACTAAACCAAACCTGGTCTGGCAATAGGATAAAATAAAGTACAGAGGAATAAAAGCACAAATATCAGCAATCCTAACTCTTATCATTATAAAGGCCAATTTCAACTATACTGTAGTTGGAAAAGAACAATAAAGCAGCAGGGGGTGAATAGGTTAAGGACCGTAGTACAGAAAAGAATAGAAGACCAATAAATTTAAGATTAAAAAGGTTGATTAAATGTGTAACTTGTTAGCTGTTCAAATAGACTAAAGTCTACCAGCCGATTAAAAAAGAATGCGATTATAACAAAAGCTTCATAAATTAACCCCAATCAGGCTGATAGAAATTCTACAATTTACCAGAGATTTAGAAATTTATGTCAAAACAATCAGAATTATTCCTGTAGTTACTTTAGTATCCATTACCTTCAACTCTGCAATCTTTATTAAAACCTCAATGATAATCGACCAACTAATTTCTTTGTGGAACTAATATATTTCTAATTTCTTTGTGGAAACTAATATAATGCAGCTTATGAACATTAGGTCATGAGATTTAAAAACTAAGAGTTATACAAATTTATAACCAGAAACTAAGTATTTCTGAGAAACACAGGGAATTGTAAGATTACAAGCTTTAAAACCCTTGTCAAAGCTAAACTAAATTTGGTAGCATTATTTCTGTAATTTTACTAAATACCGATAAAACGTTCACAAACTTTAGAGAAAAGACCAAAGATCAAGAAGTTAATTTCAGACAATGATCTGATGAAACCATCGGAGTATTTAACAGAGCGCGCTAAGCTACTTTTTTAAGTTTTCAAATTCATTGCCCTACTAGGTAAGCAACACATACCTTGCCAAATTAAGATCTGACTGGGGTAGAGAGCTTTACAGGACATGCTTTCAAAAACTATATATATATTACCAATTACTCCAACAGAAACCCCTGTAGTTTATGTACATTCCGATATACTCCCTTATCACCGAATCCTTTCATTCAGTCTGCTAGCCTGTAGGTGACACCTGACTATTCTGCAAGTGCAATTCAAAACCGTGTCTTTGACACCCCCTGTGAAAAAGACAAGGTAATTGCAAATTAATTTGTAGCAAGGAGCATACGTAATTCCCTTTAAATTTTCAAATTTACATAAATCCATTGTTACTTTGCTCATTAAATAACGTTAATAATTTCTTTTTATCAAAAAATAGCTACCACAGAACTGGTCTTTGGTAGACAATATGTAGCAATGGTGAAGCCTCAACACCAGCACTAAACTTATCAGTAGCAGAAACAACATTCATATATTGAATAATTTATCTTTTTCCTAGTTTAAAAAAGGAAAAAAAATCTACTTTCTCATAATACAGAAGTGCACCTCCCAGTCGTGCAATGAAAACTTAGGAATACTTTCAGGCAAAATTTCTTTCGAAGTTTTAAATATACACCAGCAAAATTTATTTCCAAGTTTAAAAAAAAAAAATGCTATCAGAAGTACAGCAAATGCAAAACATCAAATTTTGTGAAAAAAAAAAAGATATGAATAATCCTTTAATCAATTAAATTTATTTGTTATACGCCATCTTTAAGTTATGGGCTTTATCTGAAAGAAAGAAACTAGATTAACTTTTAATAACCACCCGTTATGGACACTAATTAAAGAAAAAAATAATGAAGGGTATGAAACTAGCACTCTACTAACCTTATTTACTAGTACAGGAGAACCCTAGAGAAAATATATTCGTTGTATTTGCAGAACACACCTAGAGGAAGGAGGATAAGACAGGTATTTGAACCCAGTCAACCAAATACTATACCAACCCTAATTGCAAGAGACTAATTCTCATTATTAGCACAATAACAATTAAAATTGTATAACAATACTACAGCAATAGGGGTCGAATAGTCTAAGGACCAACAGAAAAATATATAAACAATAAATTAAGATAAAGATTGAATAAATGTGTAACTTTTAACTGTTTGATTGGATCACGGTCTACCTACCAAATAAAAAAAAATAAGAATTTGCCAAGTTTAAGATCCCATAAATTCAGTACAATCAGATTGATAAAATTTAACCACTGCCTGAATAAAGCTTGAAAACCATTTAGTGGACTTTTGTTCTAAAGAGGAAAATAGAAATAAAAAAACAGATACAGTCAGCCCTCCTTATACGCAGGGGTTCGTGTAACACAGACAGGCGTAAAATGCGAGAATCTGCAAGTACAGTACTTGCTGCTCTAGGCTGGGTTAACTTCTAACCTGATAACTGTGCTCATTGCCTACATGCGATTGACCAGCACACAAAGTAACCTAAGGTACTACCTGACGTTTTTACTCTGTTAATTTCACAGTATAAGTATGTTAAACAATTAACTCATTTCTGGAAGTGTACAGCACATGTGAAGACGTGTGCTGCGCACATGATAAGACTACGGTACACACAACAGGCGTCATCACAACACATACACTACAGTATCAGCAAGTGTTATATGGGAACAACAGTGTTTTGCTGTTACTGTATGTATATCACTGTAATAAATGTACAGTTATGTTACTATAGTACAGCTTAATTAGTCAAGTGATAGGTCTTTCGACAGCTTGACAACCAGTTTGAAAAATCACACACTTAGGCCTCCATTATATACAGTATTGTGTATGTTCACGCATTTCTTAGCATTACAGTACTGTATAGTAGACTATGTTAATATAACAAATCTGTACATTACTGTAGTACTGTAAAGTGTGTAATACAGCACACTAATAATGAAAATTAAAATAAAACAAAAATTAAGTGAACTCCCCTAACCCTTTTCATACGAAGTTCTACACCGTCCCATATCGTCAAGCAAGACTTAGCTCTTAAAGCGTATCTCTTGCATACATATGTATACCGTAGGTACTACTAGAAACTTGCTATGTACACACAAAGTTCTGTATATACTGTGCAGCACAAACATTAGCGAAATTAACGCAACTTAAAGAATAACAAACATATGGTACGAACTGATCATGCATGCACAGTACTTTCAAACATGCTTCTACCCTTTTTTCTCCACCACAATATATATAGCGTTTACAAAAACAAAACAAAATTAAGGAACTGTACCAGTCTGCTACTTACTAGAGAATATTCTGCTAAAAGGCACAGTTGGCGAGGTGGATAGAGGATAGGCTGTGCAGTTACAAATAGATGGAAAAACAATGATGGGACTTGACTGCAAACCAGACACATATATGCGGACGAGCTAACACTGCTGTAAAGAATATTTAAAACTTAAAGTACAGGATCCATACAGTAATTCAAAAATGCTGTATAGTTACAAAGTAATACTTTATAAGTTTCCAAATTAAATTTGGCTACAAAAAAAAGATAATGAAAACATATTCAAAGTTACCTGTATAGTATAGTACAGTACAGTAGAGTAGTATTTTCCATATTTTAACTAAAACTCTAGTACTGTAACTGAACTGCACAAATGGAAGGTTTAAAAATATCTTATCTTAAATTTTGCAAGGAGGGAGGATCGTCTATGCCCTCATCATAACAAGACCTCCGTCGTGATTTCCGGAGGATGGTGGCCATTTCTCACAACGGGGCAAAACATAATTATGGGCAGCTGCTTCGACGACTTCATCTCATCCAAGATGCTCTTGTAACCAGAAAAAGTCTCACATATAAAACTTATGAACTTTAGCGCATGTGTAATATATACATTTATAAACCCATGACCCAAGGGATCATTGGGAGTGTGACGACAGCCATAACAGGATGTGGAAATAGACTAAGCCAAAGCATTGCATAGGTAAACATTTATTTATGTCTTGTAAACATGTCACAAGCCTCCCGTGAGAAACAGTTGACCTATTGATCCCTACCGGAATCACCTGACTTCCGGGTATAAGGCTACGTGATCATATCTCTTTGTATTTGTAATAAACGCTGAGATAACTAATACTACGTTATTGACGCAAGCTTATTGTAAAGTAGTTCTATTCATCTTTTCATACGGAATGGTCATCCGACCAAACCATCGATACTCCAGTGATGGAGCTAACAATAAATTGCTTAAAGTTAACTTAAACTTTGACTTATTCTAAGAAGTAACCTAAAAGTCTAATAATTCTATATCACATTGAAGAGACATGAGATGGAACCACTATGTGTGTGTATAACATTCTCACACTAACACATATACCAATGAATGACCCATGCTGTACGTCCTTTGCTTTAACTCTTCCACCAACCGACATTGCTGCCCATTTTTCGAGTGTGATGCCTTAATCTTCCTTGGCAGGTTCAAACGAACCAATTCAGTCAGGTCCTCGTTAGTCAGATCCTGGTTATGGCCATCTAGCAATCAAGATATATGTCGACCACTTCATTAAGCCTTCAACTAAGACAGCCCTCGCCAAAATCTAATTTTCTTAGTCTTTTGGAAGGCTTTGTCAGGACCGAAACCACCACCAAAGTCCTTAACACACCCTGGCCACATAGGTTTACAGCAGGCACCTTTGTCTCTGCTTGAAGCTGTTACAGGAATCCTGGACAATAGACAAGCACTGCACTATCATGGATCTCTTCCAAAACTGGATGACATTTATGTCCAGGATGGTATTAATGGCTTCAAGTCATGCTATCAATCTTCGACTGAATGGATCTCTAAATACTAAAATTTAAATAAATTAAATATAGTATGTACAGGTACTATACTGTACTGTAGTTACCAAAAGCCAATTCAAATTAACAAGACTATAGTTTTGTACAACACAACTGCAGACACTTGTGTCTACAGTAGCTAAATTTCAAGCCAAGATTTAAATAAATTAATTATGTAAATTATACAGTAACTATAGAACATACAAATTTCAAAAAAGGTCCATAAACTTACCGGTTTCATACATATTCTAGACTTGGTCCAGCTCGTACCCCTTCTCCCCAATGAGCTCTTGAAGCTCGTCCTGAAAACTTGCCACTGCCTCATGGTCCGCAGAGGTTGACTCTACGGAAATTTTCACGTTTTCGTGGACAAAACTCCATTTAAATTTATCAAACCAACCTTTGCTGGGTTGAAGAGGCATCTACGGGGTTGCAGCATCTTGGCTTGTGGATGGCCGAGGATCATCCTCCGTAAAATGACAGTAGAAACTGCTTTTTCTCGAATAGCAAGAGAGTCCAATGGCAATTCCCTTGCGAAGCTGGTCCTCCGTCCACAATAAAGGGGCATTCTCCATTTTCATCATGCCATTTTCCCCTCACCTTGGAAAAGACCTTCACATTGTGTGGGGCACTAGCAGCCATGGCAACATGAATCTTAGTTACATTCTTTTCCATATACATCATCGTACTCTCGTTAACACCGAAAAGTCTTATTGCGGCTGCATACTTCATCTCTTCCTTGCACTTAGCAAATACTTTTACCTTCTCTCAAAGAGTCATCACCTTCATCTGCCTTGCAGCAGAGCCATCATACCTTTTACCAGAGCCTTCAAAGTCGAAGAAAGTCTCTTGGGAGACATGATGTTGGAACTCAGGCTAGGTAAAACTGGCACAAAATACGTAGGGTTGAAGCGGGAGACGCATACGCAAGGACACACGAGGTAAGACTGAGGACAAGGGAGAGATGTGATGTCCTGGGCAGAGAGAAATCTGTGCAAGCAACGGAGCTTTGCCTGTTCAAAATCTTAAGGCCGCAAGAGTACTTATTGCAAAATCAAGAATACGTAGAGTTTTATTCAAGAGCTTATATGGTTCTCTGTATTGTGAATCACCAAATTTACCAAGATAGAACTCACGAAGACTGAGGGCAGACTGTATGCTTCTCCAAAGAAATTGCTATAATGAATGATCTATTGGTCTCTATTCACTACATTTAGTCAAGCCTCTTTCAATTGAAAAATTTGGGTACAAAGTATCCGCCTTCATAGTTCTACTCTCAATCATAACCGTTTTGTTATTTTTTTTTTTACTATATTCTGTATAATTTATACCATGCAAGTTTCAGGTAGATCACAAAGGTTGTCTACACCTAAAGCTCTACCTCCATGAGGTCGCATAGATACTAAGAATGACATCTTAACAAAAAAAGCAATTTTCTCAAAGCAAAATCACATATAATTATAATTAAGTATTTAATAAACAGCCAAAAACATCCAGGATTTCATTCCTATAATTACAATGGTAGGCCTATCCATAGCCTATAACTCTGCACTGTATTAAAAGTCAGATAATATTCAGATTAATTAAACGGAAACAAAATCCATTATTTAATAATGTTCATAAGCCGCGTTAAAATCAAGATCAACTTTACAAACTCATAACCAGAATCTATGGCTTTCTGGGAAACACAATTTTAAAAACTACTTCACAAGCATCAAAACCCTAGTCAAAGCAAAACTGCAAATTTTGTAGCATTATTTCGGTATGGTCAGCACATTGATTTGGACGTTCAAACACTTGAGCTCAAGATGCGAGATCAAGAAGTTACTTTCATGTAATGGTTTGAGAACAATCACAGTAGATAATCGAGAGCGCAAAGCTACTTTCACGAACTTTACATGTCACCCAATACTCTGTTAGGTAAGCAACATTAACTCGCAAAATTAAGATCTGATTGGGGTAGTAGCTTCGTATAAGAAGTTAATCGCCACCAAGAAAAAGAATGTTTTACCCAACATTCGAACTAAATCGGTGACAAGACTTCCTTTGGCTTGGCTTACTGCGTTTTTACCTAAAAAGTCTATTTCAGATTTAAGACAAACTATTTAATGAAAATTATACTTCAGCGCTAACAGTTTCTGTCTACACGTTTATGCAAGCGTATCTGGTCCAGCAGACAACTTTCTGATTTGTGTACCTTTTTTCTAACTTTTTTTTAATCTAAGAAAAGCCGTTTTAAGTAGTATCCCATATAATTTTTAGTTTTCTGTGATCATTTGAAGAATAATTGTCAAGTTTTCTTTATCAACTATATGGTATACTTCGTTAAGTTATATGCAATGCTCAACGTCACGTTCTTCTATCCACAGTACGTTCTGCTTATTTATATGTCTGCAATTTTAAGATTTACTTTAATTTTAAGGATACATAAAATATCATGAGACCATAACTAAGGAAGCCAAAAGCGTAAGTCTCCCAGAAAAAAAGACTAGAATATAATAAGTAAGTCTTGCGCGTGTGTGGACATTTGGTAGGCTACATTTAGGCATATATGCTGTGTGTGCATAGCTAGGGAAATTTCTGGATTCCATGGAAGGGACTTACTAATGGCTAGTAAACAGTCCTGGTATGCGATGAATTATGACTTTAAAATGCAAGTGGCTAGATAAAATTACCGCCAAAATCACCCATACTACACCTTAATAAATCGATCTACTAAAATACTTTGGGGCTTGATTTCTTGAAATATGAAAGAGAAAAGAAATACATAGTTGAATATATAGATTTTTTCATTCAAATACTGGAATAAGGATACATTGTGTACGTTAACTATCAGTAAAACCCAAATTAATACGAGAAAATGGCGAAATGCAAATATTCATAGACAAATTTTAAAAGATTGAATGTTGAGAATTATATTATATTTTGTATGAAAAAAATTTAAATAAAAAAAAATACCGGTTGCATTAGAAAATAGCTGTTCGAGCTTGAAGTAACCCTTTAATAGGGTAAAGATAATCTAAAGTATTTTCAACCATGAATACTACAGTATTTAGAAATTTCCATAAAACTTAAATTTAAGATTAATTTTACTCCTCAAGATAATCCATAATCTGTCACGCATATGATCTTATAATTGAAGAAGAAAGTTTTTACTTTCATTGTTCACATAGACATGGAAGAAATTTAATCAAAGGGAATAGGAAAAGACGATGTCCCTAAGTTCATTCCTACCCCCCCCCCCCCCAAATAAAAATATAAAACTTTTTTGGATATTAGTCTTAAATTACAGAGTAACTGAAGTGTTTTCCAGTCATGGGATGAGTAGAAGTTTGATAATGAACCAAGGGCTAATCTTATGTTTAGGCAGCAATATTCTGAACTAAGTTACTGAAATCCAATTTGTTTTATATATTCTATAGTAATCATTAAAACTTTGCATAGCGAGTATTTAAACAGTCCTGAGAAAATTTTTTAATTAAAAAAAATAACAATTCGGTAGGGATCAAGGAATCGGGGGTCTAAATTCAATGTTATGCTATTTTGAAACATCTACTAGCCAATCAGAAAAGACAAAGTTCGATAAATGGTTGCATGAAGATCCGGGTATTTTTGTCAAAAGTTAAAGCAAGGAAACTAAAAGTTCACTTAAATTTCGCAAAATTGTAAGTTTTACATGAACGGCATTCAAAAAAAAAAATACTTGCTTAAACAATAAAATTTATATTAATGCTTACTAAAACAAAAGACCCTGTAGTGCATAAATATCCAGATATTCCTTTATCATCGAATCATGAGATCCTCTCCATTAGATTATAGGCTACACCTGAAAACCGCGTCTTTTACACTTCTGCACATATAAAGAAAACTAAATACAAATTTCTCTGCATTTGCATTACAAGCAGCATACTCAACACTATATTCTCGAAGTTATAAGAACAGCTTCAGTGTTAATTTGATCGCACTAATTTTTGGTTTAATAGAAGCTAATACTGTATTTTCATCAGTGCTGAAGATAAATACCACTGTACTGACCTTGTTCATAAAATTGAAGCAGTCTTTTTATCAGTGCAGATTGATACCACAGAACTGACCTTGCGCAGACATTTTGCACATGTACAGCTTAATCACCAGCACTAAACTAATCGTTAGTAGAAACATCTCACACGATTGATTATTCAATATTCTTTATTTCAAACAAAATTCTACTTACTGATAATGCAAGATACCTCCCAGTCATGCACGAAAACAACAATGAAAACTAAGACATACATACCAGATAAAAAAAAAAAACGAAAAAAAGAACGTAGAAAATTGTCATGATAAGCCCAAAAACTGCCAAATACAAAATTTGTGTAAAATAGTTTCTCCATTAATATGAATATTCCTTATAGTACTTCATATATGGTTCATGCAAACAATCTGCTAAGCGTGTGCTCTCCAAGAAAGCAACCAAACGCACAATTCAAGGAAACTAACTACCCATTATGGGCACGGATGAAAGATGAAAATAATGAAAGGTATGAAGCGGAGATTAAATCAATATTCATTCACCATTACAGGCGAGACAAATCATCCAAGTTACATTTGTAATAATCCCAATGGTAGAAAGATTTGACAAACGGGTATCTAACTTCAATCGAGCAAATAACGTATTAAATTTAGACCGGCTATGGGTAAAAATACTAAGGGACTGAAACACAAATATCGTTAATCCTAATGTTAAAGATTAATACGATTATTATTAGCATAATTACAACAGTCTGAAAAGAATACTACAGCTATTGGGGGTTGAATAACTTAAGGACACTAGCGCAGAATAACAATTACAAAAAAATATATATAAAGTTTGAATGAATGTGTAACAAACTATTTAAATAGACTTAATCTACCCGCTGAACAAAAAAAAAAATAACATATGATGTTAAGGATTAAATATATTCAACAATCAGATTGATAAAATCATTCTACAATTTGACCACACACTGAATTAAACTAGGACAGTTCACAACCAAGCTTTAGAAACCTATCTCAAAACCATTAGAATTAGCTGCATACCGAAGGTTTTGCAGGAGATATTAAGCCTATAGTCTGGAAGATCTGAATGTAAAGTGGTCAGAATTGATATAAAAACATACAATAAGGCCTATGAGATAAATGTGCTAGATACCAAAATGTGGATAGGGAATTTAATCAATAGGTCTATTTCTGTCCAAAAAGTTTAGAAAAGTTACCTGAAAAACACTTACTTTACAATACGTTCAAGACTAAACTAAAATTCTTTTACACATTTAAATATATATATTAATACAGACTTCTTTAATACAGGGATCCTTTGTGTAATACAGAAAAGCCAAACCAAATAACTTTCTCTTAAGAGAAAATTTGCAATAATTCAATTAATAAGACTTTCATCTTTATGCATTACAGTTAGTCAAGCTGTTTTCAAACAAAACATTTGGAGGCCGTGATTCACAGCCCTAGTTCTACTCCCAATCATACCTATCTGAGTTTTACTATAATCCATAAATTTGCTTCATGTATAATTTTTAACTAGAGTTCAATGGCATCCAACAAGCAAAAGTCTCCCTTCAGAAGATTCAATACATGCTAAGAATATCATATACACACTCATACAGTTATTTTTCATGGCCAAATTTATACAAAGTACTGAGTATAACAGTCAAGAACGCCTAAGATTAGATAACTGTAGTTACCATGGTACTCCTTAACTAATCTATAGCACTCAATTTGTTTGTTTAAAAATAAGCCTCATGACCTTTATTATTCAAAAACAAAATCAGCATTACAGTCAACGACTAACTATACAGACAGACATAATCTAGGATTTTTCAGGAAATACCGAATTGTAAGGCGTTTTGTTGCTCGAGTAGCCCGCTTCTGAAAGAGTTATTATGGCGTTCTCTTAATATGTAAATTTGATTAAGTCTGTTCATGAGCATAGCAAGTGCAAAGTTAATGTAAGTGGAGTCCTGTCACAAATTTCCAGTGAACAGAGAACTTCAAGGGAATGTGTAGTCACCTATGTTCTTTATCCTCCTTATGGATTTTGTAATGCATTAAACAGTTGGGAATGCTGGAGAAGGATTGGGTTGGATTGGCAAAAGGACATTAGCCGATCCAGATTATGATGATGACGCTGTCCTTAACAGCAAAACACCACAGGATTTGCAATTCTTGCTTACCAGAATGCATGAAATATAAGTCGTTATCAGCAGAACACCACAGGATTTGCAATTCTTACTTACCAGAATGCAAGAAAGAGAAAATTGGGCTCAAGATAAATAGAAAAGATGATGAGAATGGAATATGCAATGGAAGATTAAATAGCATAAGGAGAAAGAATTAAAGAGGTGGAATCATTTGAATATTTAGGAACTATGATCTCTAATACAGGGTCTTTAGAATTGGAGTTTATTGAAAGAAAAGAAAAATCAGACAATGGCTCGGTTAAGTAAAATTTGGAAATCAAATCTCCTGAAATTACATATAAAAATCAGACTATATATCAGTTTAGCGAGATCTGTGTCACTGTATGGACAAGAGTCGTGGTATGGACAATGAAAAAATATTCAAGAGATTTTGAAGTTTTGAGAACAAAGCCCTCAGAAGAATATTGGGAGTCAAATGGCAAGAGAATACACGAGTACCTTAAGTGTATGAGATCATGGTGAGGGGTAGATGAGGATTTTTGGGAATGCTCATCGCACTCCCCAGAGAGATTAGTTCACCAAACGTTTAACTGGGTTCAATAAGGCACTAGAAGAGTTGGGATACGCATGCCTACATGGCTGAGGACTATGAAGCGTGAAATCGGAGATTATGAATGGAGAAGTATAGATTTAAAAGCTCATGATAGAGACGACTGGCGAAATCTAAGAGACCCTCTGCGTCAATAGGAGTAGGGGAGTTTCAGCACATACATCCAGGCGTTCAAAAATTATTCATGAAGTCGAGAGATCAAGGAGTTACTTTCATAAGGTCTCGTGGAACAATCACAGAAATTAACAGACTTGCGATTAGCCTCACATGTTGCTCATACCCGAATTCAGATTTAAATTCAAAAGGTCTTAAGCCTTGCCTATAATAATAAACATCATTTATCAACGCTCTATAGCGAATAGGATCAAGTCTTGAAAAGGTGAATTTAACCACTCCCTACGATGAACATTAAAGTCAAGAAGCACAAGAACTTGCATTTTCTTTTCATAGTGGCGAAAAATAAAAACGAAAACAGAAACTTCCCAAAAACCAAATTTTAGATTTTTCTTACCTAATTTTGGTGTCACTTATTCCTGCAGACCACCACCATCTAAAAATACTGCATCTCCTAAATGAGGTACAAGTCTTACCAGAATGGGAAGGAAAGTAGTCTAACGAGAGAGAGAGAGAGAGAGAGAGAGAGAGAGAGAGAGAGAGAGAGAGAGAGAGAGAGAGAGAGAGAGAGAGAGAGAGAGAGAGAGAGAACTGTAACTAATATCACTCTTATTACAGTTTCTTACTTTCAAAGAGTTACAGATTACCGATGAAAGATCTCAAATGTTACAGAGCAGGGAAGAAACCAAAGTCACCAAGAGATGACTGGCTTTTGATGGGCAAAAGCCGTGAAGTGGAAAGCGTCAAAGTAAGCAAAAAGTTCCTTGCCATGATACAAGAAGAGATCGTTGAACATAATCATCATGATCTCCTATGCCTATTGACGAAAAGGGCCTCTGTTAGATTTCGCCAATCGTCTATCTTAAGCTTTTAATTCGATCTCTTCTTGCCATGATACAAGAGATCGTTGAACATCATCATCATGATCTCCTACGCCTATTGACGAAAAGGGCCTCTGTTAGATTTCGCCAATCGTCTATCTTAAGCTTTTAATTCGATACTTCTCTCATCTCCCACTTCAAATTTCATAGTTCTCAGCCATGTAGGCATGGATCTTCCAACTTTGATCGTAGGACACGCAAATACACTTTAATTATAAGTTACATGAAACACGATATATGCAGTTTGAAAAAAAAAAAATGACTTGGATTTGGCGAGAAATTATGATTCCAGAATTTCCTAGTTTTTACTCCTAATAGGTTTATCCCATTCGACATGGCTTGTAGCGAGCGAGATTAGTAATTATTGTTACAATGTGTAGCATATTTACATAGTAACCTTAGGGAGTTGAACTTTCAGATCAAATCAAATCAATTCTAGAATTAGAAATTTCATATTACTTATCCAGATGAACTTTTGAGCTTATCGTAGTTATGAAATAATACTAAAAATTATATATATATATTTGAAATGTCACAGAATTTAGAAAAAAAAAACCAGCAGTTTGCCATAAATGAAGTATTATACAAGAACTTTTCTTCTATTTGAGTAACACCCTTAGAACACAAAGTTTCATCTTAACATAGCTTTAATGCCTAGCTTATCTACACAAAAATCAAAAAATCCGTCTCCTCAGAAATAAAAATGAAATCTGCGAGAACGTCATACCTACAGTAAACTACTAATTGCACAGACAATAATTCAAAGAGTTGAAAACTGTAGCAATGACCAAGGTTCAATGAGTCTGAGTCACTCAATCTATAGAAATCAATATTTTCATCGTGACTATACGAAATGGTCATCATACTGAACGTCAATAAGGCTTCTTAGCAATCATGTAGCCTACACATTCTACTCTTAATCATTTATATAAATCTAGGTAAATAACTTTTTAATTATATTAACATTTAAATTTAAAGTGCTCTTAACACAAAATTATTTCTGCATGGGTATAGAGAAATTGCGTTTTTCACGTTTCACACTGATATCCCAATTCTTTAGCCATAGATTATTTAAATCATGTCTAGCTAGAGTCAAGCCTATACTCCTTTAATTTGAATAATTTATAGACAATGTATCTCATAGCTGTGGTATTAAGATAAAGTCACATCTTTATAGCCATTTTTAAAAGACTTATTAACTTATTGACAAAGTATTTCATAGACGTGACAGCAAGATAAAGCCACATCTTTTATATAATCATTTCTAAGAGTCAATGAATAGCTGATATACCAAATTCAGCAGGATCTTTGGAAATCACGCCAGCAAGAAACCCTTATTCAGAAACCAATGTTCAAATTCTATACATTAGAGCAATAAGCAGATTAATACACAACAATGCCGCATGTGACCCAATATAGAAAATAGCGCTTAGTTCGACTATAAGGCACAAACCAATAGGACGATTCAAATCTGTCGATGGACTAGCAAATCTGTACTTTAACAATTATGCGAGAAAAGAGGTTCTGTTCCCCGATCATATCATTTCAAAAGATATAAAGATAAACATTTACAATAGATTAACATACAAACGATACTAGGAAAAATTCAACAATATTAAATCTGCTGCAATAGCTTATTTTTTCCAAAAGCTATCCCACCATGATAACTTTCCCGTCAGATAGGCCTATTCTCGGTTAAAGGATAATTCCAAAAATTCAAAATACTAATTAACTATTTACCAATAGAATAAGTTACGAGACAAGGTACGTAAAATATATTTTGATACTAGAAGTAATAAGCTTTTAAGTTTAAACTTCGTAGGTTGCTTAGGTTAGGTATTTATGCAGAAAAAGCGTGTGCAGAAACAATATTATAAATAACAACTTCGAGACATTGAGAGTATCTGTAGGCTACTAATGAATAAGGGAATAAACTACTACTCGAACAACTTAATGAATAGGGTCGCATCTCTACTCCCAAACTTTAAAATAATAAAAAAAGAAATTAAGAAATCATAACGCCAGTTCATTATCAGTTGAGATTCCACGCAATACTACAAAAGAAAATTAGGTAAATTTACAGTTTCATCCATTATGGGGAAACTGGAATAAAAATATATTTGTTGCATCAGAAATAGTGTAGTTCCAACGAATTTAACGTTTATTTTGACCGCAAACCATCCGATTTGGAGATTTACTAAGTTGTTCTAGAATGCAGAAAGACCCTACTTCATCCCAACAATTATGGGGGACACCAGGTGGGAACCGGGGTTTTGGGTGGGGGGGGGGCGTCAAATGATATTTGCAATAAGTGAATACTTATCCTTCCACCACCCCTCCCCCTATACCCCTATCTAGCCCTACCGGGGGGGGGGGCTCCGCCCCTCCTGCGACCCCCCCTTCGTCCCCCCCTTAAGGCCACAGTGATTTTCAGGGCACTAGTGAACCTAATAAACCCACCTAACCTAGCCTAGGGGCTCTCTACCCCTACCTAGGGGCCCTGTACCCCTACCTAGGCCTACCGGCCTGCGACCCCCCCCCCCCCCTTAAGGCCACAGTGAATTTTGGGACCCTACCGAACCTAATACAACCACCTAACCTAGGGCCCTGTACCCCTACCTAGGCCTACCCCTGCGAGGCCACCCCCCCCCCCCTTACAGCCACTACCTAACACATACATCAAACCAAATCCAAAGGGAAGGTACTGCTGCATACATTGTTATACTATCACCATTATAATATACTCTATAAATTAATGAAGCTTACCTTGAACTGTTGGTTCATCAAGATGTGCTGCTGCTTTGAGGAAAACGTGAAGCCGTTGGGAATGTTCCTTGACATGCAGGCCAATTTTGATTTTGTAAAATTAAATTGTGTGTCTGGCACAAATGCACTAGTTTTTCAACAAATTCATTGTAAGTTACGAAACAGTCAGGACAAGAAAATGGAATTTCAACTTCTTGTGCAACATGAGATGACGCCCTTTCTATGGTCTCCATGTCTAAAAACGAAATGAAATGCCTGGGAAGATATTGTATTGTGGCGCTGTTGTATTGTCGCGCTGTGATTGACCAAACATGTATGACGTCATAGTGGACAGGCGCTCTGATTGGCCAAACGTGTAAGACTTCATACTGGACTAGTTTGTCAGCGGATTATAGTGGTTACAGGGCTCATTTAAGCAAATACAAGACACAGTCAACAATAACAACAGACTTAGAAAATATCTGGGAGGAAGACATGAGTAGCGTGAGTTTGATCGTCGATATATAAAGAACTAGGCATTTGCGACAGATAATATTTTACAGAAATACTACAAAAGACTTGCTTCACACGGGAAATATATTATTATAATAGATTTCCCATAATGGATGAAACTGTAAATTTTCCGAAAATTATTAAAGGGAAAATAACGTAGACCATGATATCCTCGATAACTAATAAATATTGAGCAGCAATAATGACCTCCCACAAATTAAACAGGCCACTTAAAGAACATGAACAACCTACGTTGCACACTTTAAAAACGGAAATAGATTAATTTCTAACAATGACAGAGCAACTGAACCTCCACTTGAGAGATCCTCATATAGTAATACAATTAAAATTAAAAACCACTAACCTTACTATATCCATAACCCATGTAGCCTTCACTTCACTGTCAAGAAAACCTGATAATTAACTTAAAAGTCGAACTACCGATATTACTTTAATTTAGTGGCAAAAAAGAACTCCAGGAAGCCAAGGAGAGCATAATTTTACTCCAGAGTCCTTTTGAAACAGATGCTGCCATCTGTTGGGAACTTGAAAGGTTTGGATCCAACACAAGAAAAAAATATGTACAGGGTGTTGCAAAATATACACCAAGGCAATGGCGTTCAAAAATGGTAATTCGTTAGATTTTCTCTTTTCCACTAAACATAAAGACCTTTTTGAAATATAAGTCCTATTGAAAAAACATCTGGTATACCTACAAAAATAATTGGACAAACTTACAGTTCTTTTCAAGCAATATTAAAGCGAGTGTCGGGAAATTATTTCTTGGCTAAAATTAAATTTATACTGCAGAAGTTATGTGCAAAGAAACCTCTATGTAATGTAGTCAAATTTGGGTTTCACAGATTCTCGACAAACTTTAATTAATCTAAAGTGTTCAGAATGTACCGAGGACAGGTAATTCATTTCAATCAAATAAGTTATCATAATGCTCAAAATATTCTCGTCCTAGTGTAAGAGAATCAAAGAAAATGTACCGAGCACAAGGTGCTCAAAAATTATATTTTATAACAAAAAAATTGTACTAATTTACCACCACATCCTTTAATCTGATTTTCAAATTAATAAACCAACTAGATAAGTTTCCTTTTACAATTAACCATAATCATTAACTAACAAGAATTCTATGTTTGAATATCCGATTATATCCACCCACACAACAGAGTGATACAAAAAAGAAAAACTGCCCTTATGAAAACAGAATTTGAAATCGTTCGACATCTATAACATCTAATTTATTCCCAAGGGATAATATTACTTATTCTGATACAAAACCATTTTGGGGAGGTTATTTGGTAATCTTGGAAAAATTTTGAAAATTAATTTAGGGGATTTTTAAAGCTATACAAAACCAAATTCTCATTTTTGGTGCCACAAGATTACAGAGTGATGCAGAAGTTACCAGCAGAAATGAATCCTTAAGTAGAAAATTTTCTTGTTTTATATTAGACCTCTGAATTTGAGGAATGCTTTGATATTTAAATCTTGATGCTTTGAAGTCACTTAAGAGCATCCCTTTCAATTAGTTTTGGTAATTATAATAACTGTACAGTGTAAAATTCTGTGTTTTGTGTTCCTTGCCTCAAAACAAATTCCCTAAATACAGGGTAACACAAAAGTAAGATTGGAAATGGAATATTCATGAACATGGATTTCTACTGTCAACCTGTTACATTAGATAAGACCATAAATCAGTCTTTGTATCGAGATGCTATCATGAATTTTTCAGACCATTCTTCAATATTAATTAATCCTTATTTCTAGCTAGAAATTATCCTCCTAATAAAAACGGGTGGTGCTTTACGCTCCTTGGCCATTTAGACAAAACCCTAGGTATCATAAAAAACGTACCGATACATACAGGGTGTCATAACAGTATACACTAACTGAACTTAATTGGAAGGTATTTACTTCACACAATATCTTTATATTATAAAGAAATCCACATAAATCACTGACATTAGTGTAATATAAGAAATATTTCTAATTACCAAAACAGATCCGCTTTTTTTTCTAATATAACTGTAATACATACAGAAAAAAAAATGCAACGTTTGTACACTTGGCGAGGTTCCATAAAACAGGGTGATGCAAAAACTACACCATGAATTACGTTATTTTGTAATTATGAGTCAGTTAACCTACAAAAACCATTATCAAGGGAAATATAACACAATCTATAACATAATCATATTCGAAAGGCTTCTGATATACCTACAAGCATATTTAAGATTTAAATAGAAGATTTTTATACCTTATAAAAATAAGTGCTCAGTACTTTAGTGTCCTTGGCACCCATACTTAACAGTGAAGCAGAAGTTATTTGCAAAAATGAAACCTCACATGGAGCATTTTAGAGCATCATAGTAGACTTACGAATAATAGAAAAACTTTAATCTATTTTATCATGATATTATGAAGTCAATTGATAGTTTTCTTTAATCAAATTTGATAATTATAACAATTGCACACAGTACAAAAGTGTGTGTTATATAATCCTTGCCTCTAAAAGATTTCCCTATTACAGGGCAATGCAAAATGAAACCTTGAAATAAAAAAAATCATTAATATTGAATTCCACAGCAAACCAGTAACTTTAGATGGGAATATATATCTACTTTTGTAATGCAATGATATCTCGATTTTTAGGTCGTTTTTAAATATCCATTAACCCTTATTTCTAAATAAAAATCGGCATACTAAATGAAAAGGGTGATGTTTTAAGCTCCTTGGTCATTCAAATAAAACACTGTGAATCATAGAAAACGTACCGAGTACGTAAATAGAAAACATACTAAGTACATACAGGGCGACATAAAAATTTATACTTAATTTTTATACCGACGCTTTGCAGAAATCCATCTAAAGTTCTAAACCACTGTCAGAGATGTAATATAAATATAATTTTCAATTAACAAAATAACTGAGCCTCCTTTTGAATATAACTTTAAGGGATACAGAATCAAAATTTCTATGTTTAGAGATATGCATAGTCTCCTACAACAGGGTGACACAAAAAGTACTCCATTACAGCACGTTTGTATTTATTTTTCAGTTCACCGATGATTTTTTTTTTATTGACTTAGAAAATTACCTATTCTATAACATAATCACATTGGAAAGGCTTCTGGTATACCTGCAAGCACAATTGGGATTTAGTTGGAGGATTCTTAAATAATTATAACACAAATCCCTTTTTACTCTTGTATCCTCCTGTCTGGTTGGAGAAATATCACTGTGTTCTGGGGAGGCCTGTCATCTGGCAAAACTTCTTTCCTAATTCAAAATCAAACCTTGGTGGTAGTCGAAGGGTTCCCCTTCCCTAGAGTTATCAATTCTTCATCCTGGTAATCAACCTGGTTACTATGTTATCTTTGGGCGACAGGGGTGAATACTGTGCTACTGAATGGATGGCACGGTCATCCTTCAACAGTCTCACAGAGTCTAAAATCTTTGTTTGTTTAACATAACAGGGTTTAACTCTAGGGTCACATGGGGAGGGAACTCTGTAATACCAGGATCACACTTATCTTTTTGGTTGTACCCGCTTATCCTTCCTCTCTCCAACATTCCCTTTAAGAAAAGAGAGTCGAGGGTTTGTGATTTGACATCGTTCTGGAATTACTGGTTGCCTATATTTCCCTGAGTGCAAGCTTTCATCGGTCTGTGACATGAGATTGTTCTTGGACCTGAGCCCAAGAATAATAATAATAATAATAATAATAATAATAATCTTTATTTCAGCAGAAGCCATATACAGAGTTACAGTAAGGGTACAGTGATCTTACACTTTTGACAACGGTACAAGAAAAAAAAAAGATGAGAAATGCAATAAATCAGTGATATATTATAAACATCAATTAGCAGGTTGACCACAGAGATCTAAGGTTTGGGTAACAAAGTCACATAAGAATTAATGCTTAGCAATGATGATACCATACATATTAGCAAACAAAAAGAGAGGGAGAGAGAGAAAAAAAAAGAAAACAAAATGGAGATGACAATGATAATATGTTGGAACAGAAATTGCTTGAAAATGAAAGAACACTGGGGAGGAAAAAAAAAAATCTAGTCTCTGAGCAGGGGTGTGAAGGAAATACAGGACATCCAGACAACAAAGATGTAACATAATAAAACACGTTATCATAACAATACTGGGAATCATACCAAAGTTATTTAGTGATGAGGATTTGGCATAGCCACACTATCAAATATTAGTGAATACAATTCATTGTACTGACGCTTCCGTATTCCAGGTTTCCCACATTTTGGATTTTATTCTCGCAGCACTTGCAAGCACATTTTGAATTAGGGGATTTTCACTAGATCGTAGGCGGGAGGTGAGACTTACTATAGAGCGACGAATGATGGTTTTCAGGTTATCCAGTCCATTTTCAACAAACATCGCTGAAGCTGAATGGTGCCTCGGGGTATTGGTGAGGCGCCTTAGGATATCATTGTGTATGACTGTGATACGTCTCATCGATTCTCGCGTATAGTTTGCCCATAGCGAGCAGCCGTATACGTTATAGCAGTAGGTTTGAAATAGGAGTTTTTTGATATCTTGGCGGCAGAAGGCAAATCTTCTCGTTACCATGTTCCCTAGACAACACAATTTTCGTCGCCTGTTTTCAATGTCAGATGTGTCCTTTAAATCTTTCGTAATGATGTGACCTAGGTAAGGAAAATCATTGACAAATTCTAGCTGATGGTTTTGAAGGTAAATATGTGGATCTTCTACGAAACGGAGCGATCTAGGAAGGACAGACATGCACTGTGTCTTCGATTCGTTATAGATTATGTCATGTTCAATAGCGTATGCGTTGCAAGTGTTGATGAGACGTTGTAAGCCTTGAGCAGAGGGGGAGATGAGGACCATATCGTCAGCGTAGCAAAGGTTATTTATGGTAAAGCCATTAACTGTACACCCAATGGGAAGTGAATTCAGTCTGATATTTAATTCGTCTGTGTAAACATTAAATAAGTATGGTGAAAGGATGCCTCCTTGCCTGAGACCGTTAGATGAGCCGAATTGCTGGGACAGGACATTGCCCCATTTGACACAGAACTGTTGTGTTGTGAACCAACAGTATAATATACCGATGAGATATAGAGGAGTTCCCCTTTTGCGTAGTTTCAAAAAGAGCTTCAGATAGTTTACTCTGTCAAATGCCTTCCGCACGTCTACAAAACATAAGTAGACAGGGGAGGCCGAGGATATATAGAAATTCAATAACTCCTTTAAAATATATATAGAGGTGTCAGTCGAGTGGTTAGTCTTAAAACCAAATTGATTGTCTGCGGTGTGGAGAAATGGTGCAAGGCGACGGAACAGAAGAGATTCAAATATTTTCGATGAAACTGTTGTAATGGCGATGGGGCGGTAGTTTCCTGGGTCACTGGCATCCTTCAGTTTGTTTTTTATGAGAGGTATTAAGTGGACAAGTAGCAGGGTTTCGGGGAGATATTGGTGTAATATACAGGCATTAAATAGTGCAGAAAATAGGATATAAATTATAGGGTGGCAGAATTTGAAAGCCTCGGCAGGAAGGCAATCGCAGCCGGGAGCCTTGTTACTAGGTAATTTCTTGATAGCCTCGCACACGTCACTCGGGGAGATACGGTCACTATATTGAAAATCCATATTGACATTGATCAGGTTATCCACTTCATTTCGGGTATCTTGGTCATTTATACAATTTAGGATGGTACTGAAGTGATCCCCCCACAATCTTGCGATGGATTCTTCGCCAATTGCATCCCCTACTCTTTGGGATAATTTGTTTGACTTTGGGTTTAGTGAATTAATATCTTTCCAAAGATGGGGGAAGTCATGGTTGGTCAATTTTCTGGACAGTGCATCGGCTCGTAGCTGATTTTCGTTGCTGCGACATTGACGGAGAGCAAGTTTAAACTGTGCTCTCGCTTGTCTCATCTGAAGAGCGAGGGGACCTTCTCTCTGGCTACCATCGTTCCTCCAAAGAAGGAACATTTCTCGAGAGTGTGCATAGAGGTCTTTAACTAAGTCATTCCAACCAGGTATGTTTCGATGGTTACCTCTAGAGAGTCTAAACGTGTCTCTTCCCGAGCTCCGTAGGGCATTTATGATATTTACGTAGAATTCCTTCAGTTTTGTTTTATGCTGTTCGTTGCGGCAATTAGGAAGCTAATCAAGGGCCGGTGAATGTGCTGTCTTATATTGAGCACGGGTTGCAGGATTCTCCAGGAATCAGAGGTTTAATAGGAGAAAGTCTATAAGCTTGTATTCCACAGGGCTTCTTATCAATAGGGCAATTGTCTTGTAAACAGTGATAGTCCAAGGGAGAAAACTCCTCAAATAACTGTTTGCAAGAGACACACGATTCCCCTATCTCTAACTGTACTGGTAGAACATTGTCATCAGCATGTGCAGTAACTGGGGAGCACTTTTAGAATCTATACATGTGCACTCTTCCTCAGTAGCCTGTGAGCGTACTGGAATAATTTCCAATATTTCTGTTTACAGTGGCGAATTCAAGAGGAAATTCTATGATCGGTCTCTCTAGAGCTCTTTCAATACCTGCTAATAACAGACAAACTGCCTGTTTAGCAGTTGGCTATAAGCAACAACATGCGAATTTATGAACAGGTGGTTGTTCAAACTATGACATGTGAGCATAGACAGGATACTACTTTTTGGGTCTAGTCTTTGAGGTGTGTTGGTGAGACAGAGAATGCTCGTAATCTTGTTCGTGCTAACTTGATAAGGCATGTGCTATAACAGAAGAAAGACTGGGGCCGTGCGAATGCTCGCTAAAAGTGAGTTCTCATGAACACACAGATGCACACAGGAGAGTAATCCACAGAAAAAGAATGAGCACACACAGTAGCAAGCCCACTAGGGGCTTCTCACATCCTATAGGAAAGCTCTGAGTGACATCAATTATTATTATCATTATTATTATTATTATTATTATTATTATTATTACTAGCAAAGCTACAACCCTAGTTGGAAAAGCAAGATGCTATAAGCCCAAGGGCTCCAATAGGGAAAAATAGCCCAGTGAGGAAAGGAAATAAGGAAATAAATAAATGATGAGAATAAATTAACAATAAATCATTCTAAAAATTATAGGGTGGCAGAATTTGAAAGCCTCGGCAGGAAGGCCATCGCAGCCGGGAGCCTTGTTACTAGGTAATTTCTTGATAGCCTCGCACACGTCACTCGGGGAGATACGGTCACTATATTGAAAATCCATATTGACATTGATCAGGTTATCCACTTCATTTCGGGTATCTTGGTCATTTATACAATTTAGGATGGTACTGAAGTGATCCCCCCACAATCTTGCGATGGATTCTTCGCCAATTGCATCCCCTACTATTTGGGATAATTTGTTTGACTTTGGGTTTAGTGAATTAATATCTTTCCAAAGATGGGGGAAGTCATGGTTGGTCAATTTTCTGGACAGTGCATTGGCTCGTAGCTGATTTTCGTTGCTGCGACATTGACGGAGAGCAAGTTTAAACTGTGCTCTCGCTTGTCTCATCTGAAGAGCGAGGGGACCTTCTCTCTGGCTACCATCGTTCCTCCAAAGAAGGAACATTTCTCGAGAGTGTGCATAGAGGTCTTTAACTAAGTCATTCCAACCAGGTATGTTTCGATGGTTACCTCTAGAGAGTCTAAACGTGTCTCTTCCCGAGCTCCGTAGGGCATTTATGATATTTACGTAGAATTCCTTCAGTTTTGTTTTATGCTGTTCGTTGCGGCAATTAGGAAGCTAATCAAGGGCCGGTGAATGTGCTGTCTTATATTGAGCACGGGTTGCAGGATTCTCCAGGAATCAGAGGTTTAATAGGAGAAAGTCTATAAGCTTGTATTCCACAGGGCTTCTTATCAATAGGGCAATTGTCTTGTAAACAGTGATAGTCCAAGGGAGAAAACTCCTCAAATAACTGTTTGCAAGAGACACACGATTCCCCTATCTCTAACTGTACTGGTAGAACATTGTCATCAGCATGTGCAGTAACTGGGGAGCACTTTCAGAATCTATACATGTGCACTCTTCCTCAGTAGCCTGTGAGCGTACTGGAATAATTTCCAATATTTCTGTTTACAGTGGCGAATTCAAGAGGAAATTCTATGATCGGTCTCTCTAGAGCTCTTTCAATACCTGCTAATAACAGACAAACTGCCTGTTTAGCAGTTGGCTATAAGCAACAACATGCGAATTTATGAACAGGTGGTTGTTCAAACTATGACAAGTGAGCATAGACAGGATACTACTTTTTGGGTCTAGTCTTTGAGGTGTGTTGGTGAGACAGAGAATGCTCGTAATCTTGTTCGTGCTAACTTGATAAGGCATGTGCTATAACAGAAGAAAGACTGGGGCCGTGCGAATGCTCGCTAAAAGTGAGTTCTCATGAACACACAGATGCACACAGGAGAGTAATCCACAGAAAAAGAATGAGCACACACAGTAGCAAGCCCACTAGGGGCTTCTCACATCCTATAGGAAAGCTCTGAGTGACATCAATTATTATTATCATTATTATTATTATTATTATTATTATTATTATTACTAGCAAAGCTACAACCCTAGTTGGAAAAGCAAGATGCTATAAGCCCAAGGGCTCCAATAGGGAAAAATAGCCCAGTGAGGAAAGGAAATAAGGAAATAAATAAATGATGAGAATAAATTAACAATAAATCATTCTAAAAACAGTAACAACGTCAAAACAGATATGTCCTATATAACTATTAACAACGTCAAAAACAGATATGTCATATATAAACAATAAAAATGATAGTGTCTTTTACATTCTGGTGATGAATGATCCATCAGAGAACAACTTCTTCTGCAAGTTCCTTAGAACTTAGGGTAAAGAAAAAAGAATCCCTCTTACATTCCAAAGGACAGACAGTTCCCAAGGAGGGTTGTATAAGGACATCAAGATCCTTATACACAAGGGAATGCCAACAGGTGCAACTAGGGCAGGCACTCCTCTAACAAGAGCCGGCATCAGTCTTTTCTACGAAGTAGTACCTTCCAAATGCAAAGACTGCCATAATGTCATTCAGGCTTTGTCACCAGGGCCAACACCTGGAAAGGATTCAAAGGACTCACTCCGAGAAGAGAGTCTACCTGTTTTTCTACGGGAGACAAGTCGGGCTTCTCCCTCCTGAGCTTGTCCCACAGTTAGATTATGACCGTACTCCATCTTCGTACCACCCCCAGAAGAGGCC